>NC_089273.1:31275397-31575397 GCF_963678975.1 Dysidea avara
CATTATCAACCACCCTAATAGAACGGTCACTACTCTAATAGAACAGTCATTTCTGTAGTTTGGTTAACTGAGAATACAGATAAGTGGGGTCCAGATAACTGAGGTTCCACTGTAGTGGTTTCAAGTGTGTAGCATAGACTGAAACATGCATGTGGCATTTGTGCCACACAGTAAAGTGCACATTTCATAATATTTTCATTATTCTGCTGCAGCAAAAACATGAACAGTCAAACAACTGCAGTATGGTAGATAATGGCTATCAAAGGTACTAACATATTATTTGCATTCAATTTCTATTATCATGCAAAAGCCTTCTCCTTGATCAAGGGATATACTGTAGGCCATTGACAAAGCATTTGTAAATAATAAGTAAGGAAGAAAATCCATCCCTCCTGGAGGAAGACTGAGTATGGCCCCGACTAAACATGGGTTACCTGCAGTTCAAATCCTGGGGTTTAATAATTTATAATCTCAAAACTGGATGATATTCCTAATAACTAAGTAATTGAAAATTGGTATAAGAGACCAGCTTGATTGTTGACAAGCACCAATCCCTGCATATATTTTATGACTATAAATTGCTCAAAATCTTGTAAGCTTGTTGCAAACCTGTTGGCTATGCTATCATCCTTCTAGTACAGTATGTTAATGCTAATGATTATATACTTTACACTAATCAATTTGTTGTAAGAATGGAAATACAACTAATTAATATGATCAAAACAGATGCTAAAATGATCAAAACACTCTAATAGAGCAGTCACCTGCATTAAAGTACTAATAGAACAGTCAAGAGTGTCTTATTAGTTATCCGAACTGGGACATAATATTGATAGCTGTGAATTGATGGACTATAGCTGTCATATATTAAGTATATAGAATAGCTAAGTCATCAATTAGCTACTCCTTTGAAACCATAAATGTGACCGGATTTGACAAAACCAGGCTTCCACACACATCCAATTCTTCGACTTTAATTGCTAGTAACTTGACAACGCAGTATGCTATTGCCCTACAATTTTCACACAATGCTCTCATTGCTTTATGGAATAACAAGTCAAAATTTGAAACTGATAGCTCACTTTCATACTGAATTATTGTCCTTCAAAGTCGTAAATTTGGATGTGTGTGGAAGCCTGGTAATATTCAACTACTATGTATACTGGTATTTAAAAAAAAAAATGTTAAATCAAAAAATGAAGTAGGAATGTATGTAACAAATTTAGTGAAACAAGAGATAAATGATGGTATTACAGCATAGTCCCTACTTTGGCATTGAGTAAAATAATTGTTATAGCTAATGTGCCAAAGTAGGGACTTTCTCACTGAGCTATGCTGTAATACCATCATTCATCTCTTATTTCACAACCTTTTGTTGCATAGATACCTAAAAATAACAATTATTAAAATATTAGTTAGTTTAGTGTTTTGTTGTTGCACAGCTATCAACAAAATGTAACTAGTGACTGTTCTTCTAGAATATCACACTTTACAGCCTTCTCACAGGTCCCTAGTGGGATAGCATTTAATGAATAAAAATATCATGCATGACTGTTGTACTAGAGTGACTGCTGTATTAGAGTATATCTCAAGTCATCCAAGAGGTGTGCAGCTAGCTAAGGGGTGAGGTCATCTAGTTTATTTTTAAGTAAATAGCTAGATTGGTAAGAGATGTGATCTCTGTATTCTATCGCTATTAGTCCACCTAGATCTTTAATTGATGGATGTGGTTTCCAAAATTCAGTCACATATAGGCTGAAATTTATTTTATCCTAAAATAAATTCAGCCTATATGTGACTGAATTTTGGAAAACCACCCTTATGGTAGTGCCTGAAACAATTATTATTTTTGAAAGTAGCATGATGCTGTTACTAGCAGAAAGCACTTTTCAAATATTTCTAAAAATTGTCTTGTAATTCAGGGTATCTATGGTTTAATTGGGTAGGAATTTAACTTATAATGAGCTAAATATTTGATGTGTCAAATGCGCCATAAGGGTGATTTTCCAAAATTTGGTCACATAGCGTGAATGGGATCCCATCACAAACTTGCAGATATCCAGCTAGTATATCTCTTATAGTAGTGCTGGGACTGAAACACTTCTGAAATCCAGTTCTGAAATAGTTCTGTGGCATCTATATACATAATATGTTGCTCACAGAAAGTGTTGATATGGAAAATTAATGCTTTAATATAGTTTCGTTGGATGAAGAAGATAAGCATTCTAATTGAAGATAGGCACAGAGGGCCTACACTCGTCAGAACCCCAAAAGGCACATCCCACTGGGGAGTTTGTTAATTGATTGATTGATTGTCACATAAAATGGTGGCTGTGCACTGCTTCGTTAAGCCTCTAGCCTTGCGACTGTGGTCAGTGAGGCAGTGAGACTAAAATTCGAGTTTTGGCGATTTAAAATTTTTTTTCTATATCTGGTCACCTGTAAGAGTTTTGTTATATTTAATGTTTTTTATATATTATATGGACTAGTACTATTCCGTAAAGGTGATTTTCATCACATAAAATGTCTCAGATGATTTTTAAAGGCGGAATTTTGGGTGGCGCACAAAATTTCAGGGCGATCCCTACTTAAACGGTGCTACCATACCATTTGATAAAACATTTAGTTAACTGATATTTGTATGCCTAGAGTATAGCAAAAACTGCACCTATTGTTTTCCAGGGTTATATTACCAGCACCCTTTTCCACCACCCCTAGCACTAAAGATGTTAAAAGTGGCAGACATACACTGACATCAAATTTCAATCAATGAGTTGTGGCCACCTGACCCTCAGCTAGTGCAAGGTAAACTGCTCCTAGTGAAAGCAAACAGCCCTGATGTGATCTAGCTCCTATCAAACACAAAACAGCAGAGTGTAACAAAGAATAGTATTTAAAAAATTGTTAATTTAAAAATGAATTAGGGATCTATGCAAAGAAAGTAGTGAAACAAGAGATGAATGATGGTGTTACAGCATAGCTCAGTGGGAAGTCCCTTCTTTGGCATTGAACAAAATAATAGCTAATGTGCCAAAGTAGGGACTTTCCCACTGAGCTATACTGTAACACCATCATTCATCTCTTGTTTCATTACTCTTTTTTGCATAGATCCCTACTTCATTTTTAAATTAACAATTTTTAAAATACTGGTATGTTTAGTTTTTTTGTTGTTGTGGTACAGCTAGCTACAATGTAACTTGTATTAGTCCGCTTGTATTTTCCGCATCTGTAGGTATTGGAAAGGCAGATAGCTACCATCACTTATAAACATCTTGCCCATTTGCTCAGTGAGAAGTGGAGTTCCCCGTATTCTGTGGTTATGGGCTGTAGTTTGGAGTTCTCCTTGCTGCACTCTTCAGTAATGTGTATCAGGGGACCACATTCTAGATTCAAGCATCCCTGTGTGCCTCCAGCTGTTGACCTTGCTGTGGCTGAGGGGTACCTGTCTCCTTTAGAGCAATAATACTAATTTTATATTGTGTTTGCTTCTTTTTTTATAAAAATAACTATGTCTACCATAACAATGTAACTGGTAACTGTCCTATCATACATGACTGCTGTATTTAGAGTGACTGCTGTATTAGAGTGACTGTTGTATTAGACTCATTTACAGTATTATCTTGAGTCAGCCAAGGTGTGTGCAGCTAGCTAGGCGGTCTTGTTTATTGTTAAATAAATAGCTAGCTAGATTGTTAAGAGGTCGGGTCTCAGTACTCTTTCGCTATAGTCTATGTAGATCTTTATTTGGTGCGTGGTCGCAAACCTATTGCGAACCGGATTCCAATCGTAAAGTTGCAGATATCTAGCAAGTGTACCTCTCATAGTAGCACCAGGACTGAAGCGCTTCTGAAATAATTCTGTGGCATCTAAATATGCTGCTGAAAGAAACCGTTGATATGGAAAATTAACACCTCGATATGGTTTCGTTGGATGAAGAAGAAGACAAGCAGCCTGATTGAAGATAAAAGAAAAGACAAGGCACATGCAGAGGACCTACACTTGTCAGAACCCCAAAAGGCACATCTCACTGGTGAGTTTGTTATCATGATGTACACCCTGTAAAATGGTGACCGTGCACTACTTCGTTTGGCCTTTAGCCTTGCGACTGTGGTCAGGCAGTGAAGCAGTGAGACTAAAATTGGAGTTTTTGGCGATTTAAAAAAATTTTATATCCAGCCACCTGTAAGTGTTTTGTTGTATTGAAACTATATGACAACTCCTTCTGAAGAGAGACAAGGTAAGCAAGTCTTGACAACTCCTTCTGAAGAGAGACAAGGTAAGCAAGTCTTCTGTAAAATACAGCAGCAGCATGACCCATACCACCAAATGTTGAAAATACAAGTGGGGTAAAACTGCATCTATATTGTTTCTAGATAAGAAGTCATACGATGGGAGTATGCATGCAGCACTAGTATGCTTGTCAAGATAACAAGAGAGAGAAGTTCCCATGACTGGTTATTATTCCCATTGCTGGTCATGTCATCCTTCCCCATTGGAGCCATGCACCTACAAATACTGCAGCTACCACGTACATACCCTTTATTTTCCTCAGGTTGCAGGTACAACTTCCCGCATCTAAATGCAAGCACTGTAGAATCCTTTGTAAATCTAGAGTACATGAAAAAGTTTGGAATTTTCAACTAGATTAGGGACCATAGCACATCGATAAAAGTACTGAAACAAGTTGGAGTAGTCCATGACAGTAAAACAATAAGAAGTGTTATATCCCAAGATACCACAACGGAAATGCACAGTAGGGATATAACACTTCTTATTGTTTTACTGTCATGGACTACTCCAATTTGTTTCAGTACTTTTATCGATGTACTATGGTCCCTACTCTAGTCGAAAATTCCAAATTTTTCATGTACTTGTTTGTAAACGTTTTTGTAAATAATTATTTTATTATGACTGGTGAACACATGCACTCCCATTTGAAATGGCACCCAGCTATATCAATTATCGTCTGAAAAGTAAAATATTCATTACGTTTCATTGTCAGCTATGTTCAACCCGTTACACAGCATTTTGATTCAAGAACTTTTCTGGAAGCACCTCTACAATCTACGCATACCAAAAGAAATGGTGCTGCGCCCCAATTTTATTAATTATCGTCTCAAAAGTGAAGTATCTATTACGCTTCGCTGTCGGATATGTTCAACCCGTTACACAGCAATACGAATCAAGAACTGTTTGAAAAGCATCTCTGCAATCAAAATAGTCACTATAATTATATGAAAAATATGGATGATTTCCGTTCGAAGGGAACCCATCACGTGCTCGTGCCAAATCGACGCCTTTCCCTGTCAGCAAAGATGAATGGGACACAAAGGAGTACACTGGTAAGTCCATGAAGAATACATTGTATGTAATGCGGTATGCCAAAAGGCATCTGTTGGGCTGAAGCGATGTCGAACAGTGAAAAAAATCAAGCCCGTAGCCTTAGCCGTTATTGAGTTACGCTTGTCTGAAGGCATCAGTCAGTCAGTCAGTTACTTACTTACTCAGTCAGTCAGTCAGTAGAAAATTCCATCAAAAATTTTTTTTTTTTAAATTCTGTAACAATTTGTTGAAAACGTTTCGGGTCAATCTGAAAGCTTGTTTGGGCTTAGTTTTACCTCACCAATACTGCTTCATCATCGTACAGGAAAATGAGGCTGGTTTTTGGGATATACTATTTTGTGTGCCACACCTACTCCTTTGTGGTCCCTACTACACATGAATGTTATATGCATGGCTTCAAGGGAGTAGTTAACCTTCAATGTTTGTAATTTATATAGTATCTATGACAGCTATAGTCCATCAATTACCAGGCTTTTATGTAATGCACGTCCCTAGCTGCATAGTGGAATAGTTGGGTGAAACATTCTTGACTGCTCTATTAAAGTATTTTACTGCAAGTGAATGCTCTATTAGAGTGTTTCGATCATTTAGCAAAAGGATCCAAACAATGCTGCAAAGAAACATTGCGCTGTAAAATATAACCTATAGCCGACATGTATATTGCATGATCACCTTATCAGGTATTTTCTGTGGGTCGTTCCTGTTCCCACTTTCCATTTCCGTCCCGTTCCCATTTTCTTCAAATTCTACTTACCCGTTTTAGGCCATGCCCACAGTAGACTGAGGTTTTAGGTTTCGTTGTAGTACCAGCCACTTATCTCAACTGTATAGCAGTAGCAAAATGTACTTAAAACTTTGTCAACATGACTTGTGGCATACATATAACTTTAACAGAATGAGTTGTATATCAATGATTATGTCACTAATATGATGCATTTAATAATGATGTTTTTAGTGTTATATTAGAGTATATTGAATTGGTTATTAGTATTGGCTAATTGTGTTGCTTAAAATCAGTTACTGCTAATTTCGTTATTGGTGCAACACTAGTCTACAAAACCACAAAGGTTTAGTTATATGAAATACACCTTTTGTGAAAAGGATCAAGATCTAAGATGTGTACCCTAAATGTCAGCAGTCATAAAATGATAACATTATTTACATACCAGTAGTAGATGATCTTGTGGGTGTTATCGTCATTGTTATAGTTGGTGCTGCTGTAGTGTAACAACAAAAGATCAGTATTTGAAATTTCATTGCATTGCTGAATACATGTAAATGCATTGCTGTCTATCATGAGGAAAGAAATGTCAGTACCAGGTATTCATCATTTACAATCAAGAACAATTAAGTTTTGGAATTAATAGGGGTGTTAAAATTAATTGGTATATACCTTTATGGATTGCCACTTTGGGGTAGCTGCTTCTAGAGTTTCCCACCAAATAAGATTAAAAATCTGGGCAGTTGGATGAGCAAAGTAGCATCACGAGTGCTTACAAAGGATGGAGGGTGGGTGTGGAGGGGTGGGCAGCGACAGACTTCAAAATGGAGGCAAACCACAACTGAAGTCCAGACATGAGATTACAGGGCTATGCTGGATTCGTAGTGACTGATATGCAGCAACATCAGCAGAAAAAAACATTTTGCCAACATTATCAAGCCATCTGCCAGTAAACCACTGATTCTTTCCAAGCCAGGCCCCTCACAAGGCCAACTACTATTCGAGCATTCCACACCACCCAGGAAACATACCTGTTAAAACCAACCTTGAAGTAGTTTGTGTAGTACTGAGGGTCAAAACTGGTAGTACGATAGTGTAGCTATCCATTGGTGGTGTTAGTTTGATTTTGCCTGATATGTGCTTTGGATCAGTTTACAAAATCTGGTCACAACTAATATTGCCATTCTTATTACTTACTCCTGTGATAGTGATAATTTAAACCTACAATTGCAAAATCAGCATTATCAGAGTATATTAGTGCTAAGCGATAGTAAAAGTTTTACTATCACGATAGTTACTCATTAAATATCGCGATAGTGAATACTATCCTGATAGTTTATGAAACACTTTGCTCTTAACAAAGTCTTAGTTGTATAGCTATGATTTGCAGTCATATAGAAAGTTATTTTGCATGCACAGAACATTTATTAATTAACTGTGTGGGCAGCCGATGATTATGTACTTTTGGTTACAGGCCACTCCTTTGTAAGAAAGCTGGTAATACTAACTGTAAAACAGTATAGAAGGGTTGTTAATACCATTTTAATGCAGATCTGAGCTTATCATAACTATCACGATAGTGATATCCCTACTATCGCGATAACGATAGTGATTTACTATTGCGATATATTGCACTATCGATACTATTGCTCAGCCCTAGAGTATATTATGTATTAAGTATACAAAAACGTTGGAATTTTCAACTACTGAAACAAGCTGGAGTAGTGCATGATAATTTAATCACATAAGAAATAAGAAGTGCTATATCCCTACTGTGCTCAAGATACCATAATAAAAATGCACAGTAGGGATATAACACTTGTTATTGTTTTATTGCGATTTAATATCATGGACTACTACAGCTTGTTTCAATACTTTTTATCGATGAGCTATGGTCCCTACTCTAGTTGAAAATTCCAGATGTTTAGTGTACTTGTTTGTTAACTTTCTTTGTAAAATAAAATTGTTATGACTGGTGAACCCATACCACATCAAAAAAAACAATGGTTCTACAAACCCCAGCTATCAATTATCTTCTGAAAAGTGAAGCATCGATTACGCTTCATTGTCAGCTATGTTAAACCTGTTACATAGCTGACAATGAAGCGTAATCATACAAATCAAGAACTGTTTGAAAAGCACCTCTGCAATCAAAGTAGCCATATTGATAAATACAGATGATTTCAGTTATGAAGGGAAGCCATCACATGCTACCACCAAATCAACGTCTTTCGCTGTCAGCAAAGATGAATGGGGCACAAAGTAGGACATTGGTAAGTCTATGAAGAAGGCATTATGTGTACTTTGGTATGCCTAAAGGCACATGTCCGGCTGAAGTGACGTTAAACAGTGAAAAATCAAGCCCGTAGCCTTAGCCATTATTGAGTTACACTTGTCTAGCTGAAGGAACCTCAGTCAGTCAGTAGAATATTCTGGTTCATACATTTTTTTTAAGATTCCATGGCAATCTCTCAGGTCGATTTGAAGGCTTGTTTGGGCTTACTTTTACCCAACCAATACTGCCTCATCATCGTCAGGGAAAAGCGAGGCTGGTTTTTGAGTGATGTTTTTCATGGGCCACACTCAAACCGTTGTGGTCCCTAGTATACAGTATAATAATAGTAGGGGTTTTCCCACTGAGCTACGTATGCTGTAATACCATCATTCGTTTCTTGTTTCACTACTTTTTATCACTTGAATCCCTACTTCATTTTTTAAATTAATATACTAGTGTCACTGTTCTATTAGGGTGAGACTACTGTATTAGAGTATCTCGAATCATGCTTTTCACTATTTCATCATGCTAGTATTATGAATACAGCTAGGCCAATAGTAACGGGGTGTGTCATCATGATAGATTGTTAAGAGGGGTGTTCTCAGTGCTCGATCATTGTTAATCAACCAAGATCGCGTTGCGTTGAACCTACCATATTGTGAAATTACAGGTAGCTATCTAGTAAGTGTAAGGGCTTAAATCGGTATGTGGCATCAAAATACGCTGCTCAAGGAAAGTGTTGATAGGGAAAATTAATATATATATACGTACCTTGATATGGTTTCCTTGCATCATGAAGACAACCAGCCTGATTGAAAATAGAAAGGGAAGACAATGTGCAGATGGCACATACTCATCGGAACCCCAAAAAGCTCATCCCACTGATGAGTTTGTTATTGTGGCATAAAATGGTAGTCATGCACTGCTTCATTTGGCCTCCAGCCTTGTGACTGTGGACAGGATGTTAGGTAGGCATCCCTACTTAAACAGTACGGTATATTTAATAGTTATACCACGGCTGCAAGAGATTTTGCTGATATATACACCCAAAGCCTGAGGGCCGCATATGTCAGCAAAATTCCAAGCAGCTGTGGTATAAGTGATATATATCACTTGGGGCACACTCACCTAATAGGTGAAAGAACTAACGAGAACTCATCCCGTTTGTTTTATACAGTAGCATCTGAAAATCGATCGTGGTTTTAAAAGCGTGGGCTAATAGCCATCAAAATGTTGTCCATACGTTAAAATGTCATTAATACGTTATTATGCTTCAACACGCTATGTTAAAAAACTTGCGATTGTGGGATTGAATTTATATTGTTATAATTTTTGTACTAAGTTAAGCCAACTAACTTCACTATTGGGACAGTAAGTAAGTTGTTAAGTACTTAGGACTGTAAGTTACTAACCTATTTCAGCATAGCAGTAGTAGTTTTTCTGTTCTGTGGTCTGTTGAAAGGCTGATACGCGATGGGTAGAAATACGCACCACGATCACCCAAACAATTATTTTGTGCCTTCATTATCCTTTACTAACAACCAACTAGTCCATCTTAGAGAATATACTCAGTTTAGCAACCACTACAAAATCGAGTCCCACAATGCAAAGCTCTATGTCGCTCAATATAACGAGTCAAAGCGTATCGTTTCTTTGAACTGGCTGGGCATCAAAGTCATTGGCAAACCGCTTTCCCATGATATTTCCTTGGAAATATCTTGATATTGCCTGGGGAATATGCTAGTTAAACACCGAGCGGTGCCTTTGAACGCCCACGCTAAAGTGGTATATATATGTAGTTTTTAAATGAAACCCATATCCGCATTGTGTGATTTATCAAATTTGTCTGAGAGTGTACCACCTCACATACTTACATACCAACTAACTAAATTCCATGTACAAGTACAGTGCACTATACTACTCCAAATGTATCTACTACATATACACATTAAGAAAAAAATTAAAAATTAATTGTAACAGCTAGAGTGATAGATAACTCCCTTACTCATTATCATTGCTGTAGTTGATATAACTACTGGACAAGCTGCAACAGTAATAGTCTCCATATGAAATCTGGGTCCATCCAATGTTCGAACCATCATTACATCATTTGTAATTATCCCACCGGCTACAATTGAGTATGTCTCCTCACATACTAGACCAGTAACAGTCACTGTAGCCATACCATCCATAATAGTGGCTGAAGCTGAGGTAATGATAATGTACATTTAGTAGCAGTACACTGTAGGTCATACATGTACCAGACATAAGTATTTTGTACTAAATCATAAGGGTAGTACATACGTTTCACTTTACTTTACTTTAAAATGTACATCACCCCATGCCTCATATGTACAGTACGTGTATGGATGTTCACATACAGTGTATATACATGAGCTACGCACAAGAGTTAGGGCATCAAAAATAGTATGCTGTATACACATACACTGTACATTCTTGAGTAGCAAAACAGTAGACATTATTATTTAAACACTGTAAAGTTTGTATGTATATACATGTAACCATGTTACATATCCATGTATTACATGTAAATGGTAGTACTAACTTGACTTATACTACATACACTGTACAATGTATCACTTCAACACTCAATTGTAAACATTCACCCTGCATGTACTGTAAGTACTGCATATGTACATGTACATATACAAATATGTAAATACCTGAAAGAGTACTGTCATCATTATGAGCAATCACTTCACAATAATCAGCTGTACTACTAGGTCTAATATCACATTCAACTTCTACATTATAAGTCTCTGCTGGGGTATCCTCTTCTAGTAGCATTGATGTGGTGCCTTCTACTACAGGGGACACTGTGAAACAGACAGATGTAAGTACAGTGTATGTATACAGTACAGTACATATGCTAGGAGGTGTAGTTGGGCATTTAGCTTTCCTTCAGATGATATTTCCCTTACTGGGAAAGTAATGTGTTAAGTGGTATCATATATATACAGTAGTACTAGCTATCTTGCCCTTTAAGATAACTATGTATGCAACCATTTCTCTGCAAAGTCATTAGAATGGATACAAAATTACATAACCATCTGAAGGTACAATGTAGCAGAGCTCTCTCTTGTTTCTAGCTGATCTCTCTATAGAGTTATAACTTGTTTGTATAGCTGAACTCTTTACAGGGTGGTTGTTTGATTGGTTGCTGAATGCTCTACGTGGTGACTTGTTTGTAGCTGAACTCTCTACAGAGTGACTTACTTGTAGCTGAACATTGTATAAAGTAACTTGTTTGTAGCTGATATCTATAGGGTAGCTAACTTGTTTATACAGATGAACTCTCTTCTGGGTAGTTTTTTTGTAGCTGAACTCTCTAAACAGTGACTTTTTTGTAGCTGAATTCTCTACAGTGTGACTTGTTGTAGCTGAACTCTCTACAGGGTGACTTGTTTATAGCTGAACTCTCTTCAGTGTGACTTGTAATGTTCTGAATCTCTACAGCGATATATTTGTATAGCTGAACTCTCTACAGGGTGACTTGCTTGTAGCTGAATTGTCTATAAGATTAACTGTTTGTAGCTGAGCTCCCTACAGAATAATTTGCAATGTAATATAATTCTATAATGGAGTAATTTTTAAATGTAGCTGAATGCTCTATTAGGGTGACTGTTCTATTATAGTATCTCGATCTCCCATTTGCTACACGTAGTTGACTTTCGAAATCATAACTCAGTGGTTTGTAATCCGATTCTTCTATACTGCTGCAAGGACTTTCTAAGATAATTATTCCAGCTATACACCGATTTTCAGCTCATTGCTCTAAGCGGTTTGCCTAGTAGGCGTGAAAACTAATACTTTTTTATTCATAAAAATCGATTGCGTAATTGTGACACAGGTTGGGTTTTGTGTCATATCTCAATGGCCTTTAACTGGATTCCTTTCAAACCACAAAAAGGCACTCCTACGATAGTTACTCCATCTACATAGCAATTTTCAGCTCGTTTCTTCAAAGGGGTTTATCCTGTGGGCGTGACAGACCTTCAACCTTATTTTACGCAAATTATCCGTCTTGACTCTGTGAATGTTCATCTCACATCCTACAACACTTGGTACTGATATTTGCCTTTATGAGCCCTTTAAGTATACCAAATTTTAGCTTGATCGGAGTACGCATTTGCATTTTATGGCAGATTTTGTAAAGTGTGCGAAAGAAGAAAAAAAAAACCAAACTTTGGCCGCTCGTATCTCGGAAATGGCTGGAGCAATTTTCTTCAAATTTGGAATGTGGACTCCCCTACTTGGCCGGCACTTCTGTAGCTAATTTGGTTTAAGGGATCACGAAGTTGCAAAGGTGTGAAAACTGCATTTTCTTTCTTCCTGTTAATATACTCACGGTGTGGTGCGCCAGCTTCTTGGTTGTGTATCTAATCCCTTTTTATCTCATAATGTCAGGAGCGTAGCTAGCTTTCAGGAATGCCCGGGTACAAGGTCTGACTGTCCCCTTGCAAACTATTTATCAAGTAACGCGGGCCCATCTCTGTAGACTCTTTATTACACATTTGCTTTCGAAAAACTGTTTAAAGTGCACTACTGATATACATGTACCTAGCTAGCTACTATGATACACTGCTGTTTGTGCAGCTTATTAGACTAAGATACTACTGCATGAATAATATAGAAGCTAAAACTAAACAATGATGGGCTAACTTAGCCTCCAGCTCCAGCATCAGATTTCTTTTTCGCTCCTCCGTCTGCCTGTGACACATTGAGCACTTTATAAGCATCATAATACTTCATCAGTGACAACTCCAGCCCCAGCATCGACTCCTTTTTCAGTTTTCTGTCTTCTCTACTTGCACCGAGGACTCGACTTGCCCTCATTGAGCGCTTTTGCATAACAAGCTTTAAACAATGCCGCGGATCCTCTTGAGTCCTGCCTCCAGTAAGACGGGAACCACAACCGACTGGGAATTGGCTGTTGTCCGTCTTTCATCAGTCTATACCATTAGATGTCTAACTACTTTATATCTGAGTAGTGTTGTCCACTGAGTATTTTGACTCTTGACTCGCGCTCAAATCTTAAAATGCTATCACGTGATGCTGGGCATTACATAGAAAATTACTAAATTGACGGAGGAATCTTCACAAACTCAAGTACACGTGATTTTTTGATGATACTATTATGGAAAGTATTACAAGGAGCTCCAAAAAGATAGCGAGTGTATTTTTTGGTGTGTATTAATTACGGGTGCGCCCAGGCGGGGGGCGCCGCTATCATTAGGGCTTGCTACCCAGGCACCAGCAATGATTTCCCGGGCCTGTGCCCATGCAGGCCCAGGTGTAACTACACCCCTGCATAATGTAGTTACATAAAATAATCATGAACCACGGGACTGTAGTTTACTTTTAGTATAGACACTGTACAAATCAGTTTCCCTGCCTTTCCTACAGTTTAGTGCTGCAATTCCAAAACTACTCACCATAATCGACAGAAATTTTGGTGAATCATTTCTTGGACTATGCAGAGAATGCTGAGAAAATGAAAAAAAAATCAGATGTTGTGCAAACTAGGCGGGTTTTTGCTGAGATGGTCACATATACAAGACGAAATCAAGACACACGGTATGTTGTGCGGCCCAAGAAGCCGGCGCGCAACACCCGTGAGTATATTGACTAGAAGAACGAAAACGCAATTTTCACACCTCCGTAGCTCTGTGCTGCCTTGATGAAACAAGACAATTTTGCTGTGGACACGTCCTCCAACTTCAGTACTCCACATACCAAATTTGAAGGAAATTGCTTCAAGCATTCCTGAGATATGCGACTTCAAAAATTGGCTTACTTTCTTCGTTTTTTCTTCTTATTATTATATATCAAAGTGTGTGAAAATACGAAGAATAAGAAGGAAAAAAAAAGCGAAGAAATAAAAACAAAATTTTGGCTACTCATATCTTGGAAATGGCTACGGCAATTTTCTTCAAATTTGGTACGTGGGGTTGCCTACCTGGCGGGCACCTCTGCAGTGAAACTAGTTTCAGTTGGATGAAGGATCACGAAGCTACAAAGGTGTGAAAATCACGTTTTCTTTCTTCCTGTCAATGTACTCATGGTGTGGGGCGCGCTGGCTTCTTGGGCCGCACAACACACTACCGCATTTATGATTATGATTAAATACGGGTAAAGGCAAAGCCTGTATACTCAATCAATGCATTATACAAAAGTAAGTGTGTCTTGATAATCAGCCTTCTTAACATCAAAATACGTGTGCATGTGATTGATAACAACAATAATGAAATTAGAGGTGGTGGGGTAAAAAGAGATGCAGGTGGGGATCAGAAATAATCAATGAAGTTTTCCTGGCCTAAGAAGAAGAAAAGAAACAAAAAAAACAAAACAAAATTATGAAGAAATGAAACAAAATTTTGACCACTCATATCTTGGAACGACTATGGCGATTTTCTTCAAATTTGGATTGTGGGGTGGCGTACATGCCAGGCACCTCTGCAGCGAAACTGGTTCCAATCGGATAAAGGATCACGGAGCTACTAAGGTGTGAATTATTATTATTACTAGGACCGGGTCACATATAACCAAGTACATATGTCATAGAAGTAATCCACTTTGAATAATACAATGCCATTGATTTGTCATGGTTACATACATAATAGACACCATGTCCAAGGGAACTAAGTGATTTAGTAACCCCGATGGCTCAAGGCTGCAGCATCCCGAGTCAAGTGAGGGCACTACTAAGGGCCTGAATATCTAAGGGCCTCACAAATGTAATGGCACAAATTGTGCAGTCGTGGAGTCAACAGTTCCAAGAGTTACAGCACTTTATTTGAGGTCATGCGTAAAAGCCGATATATCGGAATATGCATTTTCAGTGCTTTATTTATGATAATTACGTGGGGTTTAAGGGTTAACTAATAGTTTTAACTTATGAAACTTAATTAATTTTAAATTTGACATTATAAAATGGTGGGACAGTGATGTTCTATGAAACAACAGATCAACTTGACATGACTAAAAGTTGACACTCTGTTACAGACATTAACATATATAGGTTCAGAATTATTTATACTATATTAGAGCACGAAACACCCTAATACGACAGTTGTGTACAAAATACTTTTTAAAGTCACAACAAAGGAAAAACCGATTAAGATAACATTTGTTGCAGTATGGTGCGTGGGTGAATCACAGGCTACCGCTACTGTTACACATCAGTTGTAACCCATTTTACATTATGTAATTGACAAGCATCTGAATTATCCATGCAATACACTAATACAATATGGTGGGATCTCCATCTCCGAGCCGATTTGATCTCCATCTCCATGCCGATTTAATCACAAAGGTGTTCAGAAAAGTGAATTTGTTTGACTTTATATAGACTACTCTAGTAAAACTTACAGCTGTTAACAGAATACTCTAATAAAACAGTCACCTAGACAAACGTCATCACAACGAATAATCCATGTTACATTTTGCACACCGCTGTAGTTGTATCATGGACAACATGTACTTATACTGTGTACAAAACTGATGCTGCTGCTATGGTATAGTCTACTTTACTTATAACTTCACATCACCATGTGTGGCCACGCAACAACATGGAATCTGCCATGCAGCAAAAATACAGTTACATAAGTAAACCCTGGCCTACCCAGGCCTGGGCCCGGGTCTGGGTATCAGCAAAATCACACTAAATAATGGGACTGAGAAACTACTAGAAAGATCGATATACAGTGGAGAGCCAATTATCTGAACCCCAATTATCTGAACATTTGATTATCTGAATGCCAAATTGACTGATTAAGTAAAGTATTTTGTCAACAAGTGTATGCTTTAGTGGAATAACTGAGCATTGCTCTGTATATAAATGTAAGAAAGTTTGATTTTACATACTTTACTGTTATACGAACACCCTACCCCCACATTACTTTGGATAATCAACTCTCCACTGTTCTCTAATAGAGCAATCAATGTGTATTATACCGAGTTTTACAGTAAAGGTACAATGCATGTGGCTATGTGAATTTAAAGCTGCTGAAGGAGTTTGTGTGCACCAGGCGCAATATCAAAGTATGTAAATTCCAAAATTGTCATGAGAGAGCACACTTGCACACTATTGGCACAAATTCAACTAATGATTGTATCTGTACACTTCACTTGTCCCTGGCATCTTTGTTAGTCAAGTTACACCAATGGCAATGTGGCATTTACCACACATGTGTGTGCTGTACACCACATGTGGTACATGTTTACAACACTAGTCAGGCATTCCTTAAAACTAGAGTAACATTTTCAATAGTCAAACTGGCTGATAAATGCTATCAAGCGTACATAATAGAAACCAAGAGTGTCGAACAGTGAATTAGCCTGTGATTAATGATCGCATAAAGTAACATGAATATTTCAGTAATTGTTTGTTTATGCGAAATGGTAATTTGAAATGCGTACATGGTAATGAATCTTTGTTCGCCAGTTTTCCATGTTATTCAACCAAGTATTCAACAGTTATTGTACAAAGAAAGTGTAGTAAGGACCCAAGATAACTCCAGCTCTCTAAAACAATGGTTGCACAAACGAGCATGTTGTCATGCCTTTAGGGATCTGCTTGGCAGTTGCAGAACTTTAACATTAACCAATATCATGTTTTTACTTGGTTTAGTGGCCGAATTGGGTTAAACACAGCAACCCTTAATGGCAATGAAAACAAAAAGATTACTGAAATATCTGTGTTACTTTATGCAATCATTAATCACGGGGTAATACACCCGTTTGATACTCTTGGTTCTATTATATACTCTTGATGCTATTTGTATGTTCACTTTATCTGTTGTTGATTTTAAGCTGTAGGGTTTCACCACACCCTCCCTCCTTTGATGTCATTACTTTCAAACATGCTGTACCACAGAAGAGACATCAAATCATCATGCTGCACCCTTCTTAACTATATATGGTTTTTCACCATGTCCTCAATGTCATCACCTTCAAACATGCTGTACCACAGAGGAGACATCAAATCATCATGCTGCACCTATCTTTTATTCTAAATATAGTATTAGTTATAATATTATGCTATTAAATTAAGCGACAATCAGAATTTTATGTACTTGTAGCTGACCAAACTCGAATGAAATTTTGAACGTGGTACAGTCCAGTACACTATTGCTGAATGTAGTGTGAAGATGTTATGGCATCGATTCTTGAAGGTGGAACTCAGCTACAGAACATCATTTGTCCAACATATCTAGCTGTTGATCTGTACTGCTCTAGTAGAGCATATGTTGACTGACCTATCATTTGTTATATAATGCAGAATGTGACAACACATAAAACGCAGGTATGTCCCTCAAACACATGCAACAAAGCTGGACCACAAAAAGAGACCTACAAGGTATATCCAAGAGAGATGCGTGCCCCCACCCCAAAAATGCATGCAAGATTGAGATATTCTAATAGAACAGTCAGTCAAAAGTCAAATACTCTAATACTGTACAACAGTTACTGCAGATAACCGAATCCACCACGGCTAATGATGTGTGAGTAAAATTTGCATCTGCAGCACCATCCCATACTCTTACACCCCTGCTTTATATACCTCCCACCCTGGTGCACCCATGCACCTTTCCAAACCCTGGATCCACCCTTGACCTGTGTGGGCAAGACAAGGAAGGTGTGGTTATAGTTACAGGTGACAGCACTATAGGGTCCACCCACCTGTACTTTCAGCATCTCTTTGTTTTTCTATTAGAGTATCTCAATAGGTTTGACCTGGTGCTGAATCAATTATTCAGCTATTTAACTATTGGATCAGCATGATACAATTCAATTTGTTAACACACCATTCGAATATTCGTTAGCACTTTGTACACTGATCAAATGGACAAAGCCAGTCTTGAAACTTAAGATTGTGAACAAAGTGGCGTATTAAAATTCTATTGTAGAGGCGATAGAAATAGCTCTGAGGCTTTACCTTCTCCATAATAAAGGTTATTCAACAGAACATAGCTAGCTATATGCTTAAAGAATAAACAAATATTTGGTAAATTTGTTAATAGTAAATTGCTGTCTTCTTTCTACCTCTTGAACTCGCCCCCATTTAATTCCAACACTTATCTAGCTGCAAACCTTCTATTCCAGTCATCTTGTTTTCACTTCCGTTCAGTTGCCATGCTTTGTTCTGGTTTTCGGTGTTTAACTTTACACTCCCATTCTAGGCGAGATTCTAGGTCAGGTTTTGTAGAGTTGCTCTATACAATTTTTGGTCGTACAAATACATCGAGTTTGTATCGCATGAGTTAGGGGCATGAGGTCAAAGTTCCACCGTAGATTATAGAGGCACGTAAGTTCAACGTATCTAACACCTAGTTTAACACTTAGCACTGACATATAAACTGGTTGCTATGAACGTAAAATCGCGGTTAATAAACTAGTTGCTGGACGCTCAAACAGGTTATACAGGTGGGTGCTTAGTAATGTGTGATATGTTTGAACTGGTTGCCAAGAACTCAACTAATGTTGCTAAGACGGTGTTATTTAAAAAAAACGTAATGGTTATGAAGAGTTGCAGAAACAAACCCGTAGTTTTATTTAAAGTTCGGATATCGCTTCACCCAATACCGGTTAGTGTTCTGTTCTATACCTTGTAGTTTTGTGTGTGAATTAATTATTTATGACGTCACGCTTATATCAAGACACACGGTAGTGTGTCGTGCGGACCAAGAAGCCGGCGCGCAACACCCGTGAGTATATTGACAGGAAGAACGAAAACCCAATTTTCGCACCTCTGTAGCTCTGTGCTGCCTTGATGAAACAAGACGATTTTTGCTGTGGACACGCCCTCCAACTTCAGTAGTCCACATACCACATTTGAGTGAAATCGCTTCAAGCGTTCCCGAGATATGTGACTTCAAAAACTTCGCATTTCTTATTATCTTTAGTACTTGGTTGTATATTATTATTATTATTATTATTACTAGGACCGCGTCACATACAACCAAGTACATACACCAATGTTGCAACCTACCCATTGGGCAAGTATAAACAGTGCCATAGGCAGCACTCAGAGCAGTGTGTACCGGTGGAAATGATACATATGCATGCGTACACAGGCAAGGGAGTTTAACTGGTATTAGAAAACCACAATACTAAAACACAACCTACACAAAAACCAAAGCTATATTGAAAGTAGCTATATATTGTAGGTGTGACGTTTCTCTGAAGATGACTCAGCAGTGAAGTGAGGCTATGCAGAACAAGGGACATGGTGAAGGCACAATTAGCAATTAATCCCAATCAAGTCAATATGGCACAACAGACTCTGTTGTAACTAGAGGTCACTGGTGATGTGCCAGTATATCAGTGGTGTGGCATTGGCACAGTGATCACAGTCTATAATATTATGCATACAGCCATGCACAACATACAGGAGATAGTTACACATTGTTGTATATGCAGTACTGCATCGGCTTCTTGTTTAGCTATTACAGATTCACAGTAGAGTAGTAGTTAAGCCGAGTGGAAAATAATTCCAGCCGCTAGCAAGCCAGATAAAGGATGAAGATGCATAATACAACTACCGGTACAAGTATTACATTACTCCTTACCTTGTTGTTCCAGCTGGTTGTTTACGAGCGCATAAGCTGGTATCCCAACTGGTCATCAGCTGGTTGTTCACTGCATGACGCCTGGAGTGCATATCCTGCATACAATACACAGTTACAAACATTTAAACATACTTGTAATGTTGTTGTTGTTTACGTGTAAGGTGGCCTCTGGCTCTGCTGTAGTCACTCCGCGGACATTTACTAATCTTCTCCTTCGAGCAATCTGTAAATAAACAAGGATGTGGTGCCGGGCTTTATATAGAATTACATGTACAGTAAAGTCATCAGCACAAACAGGTGTACTTATTATACAGTTGTGCCTTCATTCACAGGTGAATCTATCTCCGCTTAGTTCATGTCTCCGTAGTTTTCTCAAACATTATTTATATATTTATTTCATTCATTATTAATGATGTAATTTTAACCGTATTTCGTATTATTCTTAGTACTTGATTGTATAACTAGTACTGAGTCACATACAACCAAGTACATACACCAATAAGAAAACCTACCCATAGGGCATCATAAACAGTGCCATAGCCAGCACTCAGAACAGGGTGTGTGCCATGGAAATAATACACATGCATACACAGGCAAGGGGACATTACTACTAAAACAATTAAAATGCAAATTACATAAAAACAAGTGAGCTATAGTGGTATTAATTGATTTGTTTATACTGTAGGTGTGAGATGTCTCTGAAGGTGACTCAGTCAAAAAAGTGATGATATGCATGACAAGGTGGTGAAGGCAAACACAATTTGCATTATGATCCCAAATCAATGCAATAATGGAACTGACTTAAAGGCCACTGGTAGCTAAGTGCTGGTACATCAGTGGTATGGTAATGTCACATTGATGTCTACACACTATGTGCATACACAACATACTGAGCCATAGATTGCATTCAGGAATGTATTATTGGCAACCCCAATGGTGGAAAATCATTGTATTAGCAAGCCAGGTGAAGGATGAAGCTGTCATGTAGAAACTTGGGACTCACTGTGGCACCTGGAAACAAGATTAAAACATTAAACTACAAACCATATGTAATCAAGCCAATGTGGCACAATAGTTTCTGTTGTAAATAGAGGCCGCTGGTATGTGCCAGTACATCAGGGGTGTGGCATTGGCACAGTGATCAGTCTATAATATACATACAACATGCATGAGATATTATTGTATATCAGAAATGCATCAGTTATCGATTGCAGGATCTATATTATTGGCAACAATAATAAAGGTGAAAGTAATTCCAGCTAGCAATCCAGATGGGATTAATTATAAATAGAACAGTCACAAGTTACGTACCTTGTAGCTAGCTGTGCTACAGCAAAACACTAAATAAACTAGTATTTAATTGTTTTTAAAAATAAAGTAGGGATCTATGCAATAAAAAGTAGTGAAACAAGAGATGAATGATGGTATTACAGCATAGCTCAGTGGGACAGTCCCTACTTTGGCACATTAGCTTAACAGGGGTGGATCTAGGATTTATAAAATGGGGGGGCTAACTCAAGGTACTAATCTCTTGGGTAGAGGTGTGTGAAGCACACCTTTCGCATGCTGGAATAGGGGGGTCTGGGGGTATGTCCCCCAGGAAATTTTTGAAAAATAGATGCTAAAATACTGTAATTTGGAGACATTACAGTATTTTAGGCATGGCTCTAAAATACTGTAATGTCTCCAAATTACAGTCTCCAATTTTTCACTTTCAACATTATTATTCCATCATGCATATAGGCATGGCTCTCTGAAGTATTTTGTTAATGGAAAAGCTTGGGTAGGTACTGACAACCAAGCACATGATGCACCCTCTCACAATTGCATAACAATAGATGCATGATGGAATAATAATGTTGAAAGTGGAAAATTTTGAAATTTGAATGATACGAGATTGAATCTGAGAGTATTTTCACTGGAAATTGTGTACCTGAATTAAGTATTACCATACATATTAACTGCACAAGTAGATGAATCAAGCCTTGTAAACAGACCAATGTACTTCATTGTATGTATAGATGCAGGCAGATTTGGAAAAATTCCATAACTATATTCTTCCAGTGAATGTTCTATTAGAGTAGTTAGGTGACTGCTCTATTAGAGTATCGCGATCTTGTACACCTCCAGTGCTGATCTGGGTCCTTGTTACATAAACTTTAGCATAAATCCACTGATAATACCTTGGAAGGATGTTTATAAGGTGGTTTTATGAGTATTTGTATTATTAGTGATCATATAATTGTGTTAAGACAAAATTTCATTATAATCCTCAGAATATTGATCGAGTAAAGCCTAAAAGTGAAGGGGGGGGGGGTTCAGCCCCCAAAGCCTGGATCTGCCTTTGAGCTATAACAATTATTTCGCTGAATGCCAAAGTAGGGACTTTCCCACTGAGCTATGCTGTAATACCATCTTGTTTCACTACTTTTTATTGCATAGATCCCTACTTCATTTATCAATTAACAATTGTTTTTAAAAATACTAGGTTTAATTAAATCAGCCACTGTATACATCCCTTCCACTTGTACGTTGCAAAGTACATACATATTGGTGTAAGATATAAAATTAATGACAAAAGTACACCATCGCCTTAAATTCCAACTAGCAAGGTATCCAATAAACACAGTATGAACATTTATTGCTTATAGTGGGTAATTGCATTTTATAGTGTTACTTAATAGCATCAATTTAGGTTAACAAAGTTTAAAACAGTACAGATTGTGGAGGTTGCATTGCTATATAGACCCCTTGGAATAGACCACTTTAGCAGAAGCCATGGAATGTTAATTGGATAATAAATTAGCTATTGCATAATCACTGGAGTACTATAGTGGATGGATTGCCTTCTTGAAAAATGCTAGTTTTTGGCCTATGCTTTGCCACAAGTCTATGAAACTAGTTTGATTAATGCATTTATGGTCTAGGGATAACTGACAAGAGCCTTGCTCATTACTTGTATGGGTGCACTCAGTGGTAATAATTTGTAGCATGGTAATAAACACTTCTTTATCATCCTGTTAAAGCCTTCTGAGGCATTGCAATTGCTGGTTTTACATTAGTAAGAGAAATCGTTAAGCACATAATAGCAGCGTAGCCACAATGCTTGCTACACTGTGATCATTTTGATATGAAAACTAGTCATCGAGTACCTGTAGTTCATCTTACACTATGACTTTTGACAAAATTTAACTTTTATTACTACTGACATTCACATTAGCATTGCCACAGAGCATTCAGGATAGCAAAATCAATTATAACAGTAAGTTACAGACCCCGGCAAAGTATCTAGTAACAGGGCAAAGTATCTAGTAACAGAATGGGAGTAAAGCATTATTAAACCTTTACTGCACTGTCATTAATGATTGATTATGGCTTGTAGGACTGGATACTGATACATCAGGATCTTTTCAGCAAGTGTTTCTGTGACTAACAGGCTTATTCTTCACCACAATATGTACTACATTCGTGAAGCCATATCTTCAACTATGAACATGTTATTGTCACTCTGTTTGTGCCAATTGGTGGTTGTATAGATTGTAAACGCTGTGTCCAAGTTTCAGTTCAATACAAGGAACTGTAAGTCTGTGAGAAACTTTGAAAAACATACAAATTTGTACGGTAACCAATGTATGGTTTAGAAAATATGTACTCCAGACATTGCCAATTCTTAATTAAATTCCTCATGCCTTTAAATAAAGCAACTTTGAACTCAAGCCATATAGCAGTATTTGTAGTCTCGCGTAGCCAGACCCTATTTCTCTCCATGGCGCTTATCGATTGGAAATTATAAGCGCCTGCTCCGAAAGGGTCTGGGGACTCTACAATAGAAAAGTTCTGCCAGCAAATCACCTCTGGATAGGTGAGCACTGATTGGACCACAGTTGACTTCATCCTCAGCTAAAGGCAAAACGTCAGCCTGTTCAGACTCTACAACCAAGGAATAAGAGCTATTAAATTTGTTTGTAACGAGCGTGATCATGTCTGAAATGTGAGGTAAAATATATAGTTTCGCCTCCAGACATGCAACTCGTAGAGAAACCAACAAATGTAGCTGGTAAACCAGGGAAGGTAAAAGTTATTATAGCTATGCATACTGTCATTTTCTCTGCTCAAGCTGTCTGCATGGAGGTGAGATTGAGCATATCTCCTCGCATATCAGACACTCATCACAAGCAAATTTAATAGCTCTTTTACCTTTGTTGTAGAGTCTGAACTGGGCCAACTGGCTGAAGTCTTGTCTTTAACTGAGGATGAAACCAACTGTGGTCATCCACACCTCTTCTGAAATTGGTCTAGGGCCAATCAACTCTCACCTATCCAGAGGTGATTTTGCTGGTAGAACTTTTCTATTGTAGAGTCCCAGACCCTTTCAGAGCAGGCGCTTATAATTTCCAATCGATAAGTGCCGTGTGGAGAAATAGGGTCTGGCTACGCGAGACTACAGTGTTTGTGCTGTGCTCTTTAAATAACAGCTAGTAGCTGGAAAATGTTAAAATATTTAGTTAAAGTGGCTAAACTGCTTAGGCATAGTCAATAAAGTTCAGTCAAAATTATTACTAAATTCAATCTCAGTTGGCTAAAAATGTTCCTGCCCCCAGACTCCTGCAGATAAAACTATGCTAGCTAGCCACTACCTGTACAACCATGCCACTTTACTTAGTTCCCCCTATTGATGCCCTTGTCGTAGCACCCCCCCTTCAAGAAATCCTAGATCCACCCCTGAGACTCACCAGAAGAAACATCCGGTGTTCTTTGTATAATGGTAGTTGTTGTTGTTGTTGTTGTTAAAGTAGTGGTTGCCATAACTTGTGTGGTAGAGGTTGGTGACACCAATGTTGAACTGTTCTTAGTTACTATAGCTACATGATGTGAGGTCATTATTCAAATAACATATCACCAAGTGGGGGTCAGCTTACCTGAAACACTGACTGTGAGCTGTAGAGGTGGGTCACTAGCACATGCCCCCCCTGAATAAAAGTTATTTTGGGCACTCATCAGAGTGCCATCTGAGAAACCTTTGTGTATATACAAATTTAACACTCAATCACCCTACACACCGTGACTATGCTCACTTGTCAGGTAAAATTGCTGGCCTGCCTCAAAAGATGATAGTAAAGTTGAACTTGGGGAGTTAGTTACTGCAATAGTTATATCGACTCCACTAGCAAAGCATACTCCTAAGTTATCGGTGTTCCCAGGAAAACTGCAGTTATTCAGGTGGTCCAAATTAGTCAATAACACAACATTTTCATAGTGGTCCTGTGGTTGTTCACTACTAGTATCAACTTGACAAAGAATAACGATGTTGTCTCCCAGCTCTACGATCAGTAAGCGACTGCAGCCGAAGCACAATAGCTAGTTTCATTCACAACACAAAAGGAATGTTTCTTACCCATTTGCTGTATTGCTTGATATCCAAAACCTGTCCCAAGTCAGCCGGTGATCAATCCCATATACTCGATTGCACAATAACGCAACTACTAGGATGATTGCGACTGCTGCACGACACGCCATTTCACTTAGCCGCAATTGATGACCGCGACACTTCCACTAATCCGCCTATATGGAGGTCAATTTTAATTAAGTGGTACGCGTGGCTGTATAGTTTAGCGTCACGGCAACTGCTAATCACAACATCTCAATACAGCTCGCAATACAAGAATGTGCTTTAAGTTAATATTCGGGGAAATCCGGAGGGATGATTTTAAATAACGCACAGTTGAAAAAGTTTCTTTTTGGTGACGCTTTGCCACCGAGGGCAAGACCGAGGGCCAAATATATAGAAATATTTGGACCCCCGGTACAAAATGATTGAAATATATGGACCCCCTCTGAAATATTTTATCCCCCCTACAAAATTTATTAGTAACATCATTTGCACGCATTCAAAGGGGGGTCCAGATATTTCAGTCCCCCCTATCTATATCCTTGCCTTTACCTGTTGCAGTCAGCTAACTACCACAGTCTCTATATACAGAAAAGTGACAAGTGTAATACCATATAAAGTGCAATTTAAGTTCCATTTTGTTATGGTACATACAGAATGATCAAGACACACGGTAGTGTGTCGTGCGGCCCAAGAAGCCGGCGCACCACACCGTGAGTATATTAACAGGAAGAAAGAAAACGCAATCTTCACACCTATGTATACGTAGCTATGTGATCCCTAATCCGATTTGACCAAAATTTTCTACAGACGTGCCGGCCAGTTAGGAGTGTCTACATTCCAAATTTGAAGAAAATCGCTCCAGCCGAATGGACAAAGTAGCTTTAACTCAGGAGAAACTTTCTCTGTTAGATGACCCTCAGGTAGAGCTCCCTCTTTTACGTAGTTGCCTAAGTAGTTGTAAAATTATTTACCTCCTTCATACTGTGCCTTTCACCATCCTGAAACCCTTTCTTCTTCAATTTGATCATAATCTTCGTTCCTGCCTTGGTAGGATTATGCAGTGCAGTCTTTTCGATACTTCTTGGAGACAGGCATCTTTGCCTTTTCGATTAGGAGGCCTGGGGTTACGTGAATCTGTTTTTTCTGCTTCACCTGCATTTTTGGGTTCATGTAACAGTGTTCGTGAATTAGCCTCCACCCTTCTTTCTGTTGATATTAATCAGCTCAGTTTCCCTAATGAGGAGGATGCTGCCACCTTACTTTCTGAATCGGGTATTTCCAGTGGTCATTTGCTTTTCTCAGCCTCTCAGAAGGACCTGCAAGCTACATTAGACAAACATTTATTTGATGACTTATTTGCATCCTTTGGCATTCGCGATCAAGCTCGTTTGACTGCTAGTCACACCCTTCTGGCACAAGTAGTGGCTGGCTCAAAGCTATTCCTCGAGTCAGTCTGGGTTTGGCTATCCCTGGGCCTGAATTTGTTATTGGATTACGTATATGGTTGGGTGTTCCTTTGTTTCCGCTCTCTCCTTTGTGTACCTGTCTTTCTACCATCGATAACTATGGTGACCATCTGTTAGGTTGCTCTCAAGGCCCAATGAGAATACGTCGTCATGATGCTCTGGTAAACATCATTTATAATGCCCTTTCACAGGATCACCCTGGGGTTCTTAGGGAACAGAGAGCTTCTTATGATGATGGGTTGCGTCCTGGCGATGTTATTCATCCTGACTTCCAGCATGGTCGTCCAGCTTACTTCGATGTCTCCATACGCTGCACCACTTAGCCTGCTTTTATCTCCTCCTGTGCTTCATGTGCTGGGGTGGCTGCTACTGCTGGAGAGGTTGCCAAGGATGAGAAGCATTTGGCAGCTGTGGAGAAGGTGGGGTCAGATTTCATTCCATTAGTTGTGGAAACATTTGGAGTTTGGACACCTTTTGCTCTAAAAACTTTACAGAATATAGCTGACCGTACCACTCCTCGCAGCGGTGTCCCTCGGAAAGTTGCTAGAAAGAAGTTACTACAACAACTGTCTGTGCAACTGTGGTCCAACAATACTAAGATGATCTTGAGGTACTGGGCCCTTCAGGGCTCGGATGATGATAATCCCATTTTCCCCTAGTAATAGTTTTCCCCCTGCAGCTAGCTGTAGTTTATGTAGTTGTAATAGTTGTTTGTAATTGTAATCTGTGCTCTTTCCGAGATACGAGCGAACAAAGTTTCATTTTAATTTCTTCGTTTTTTTCTTCTTCATCTTCATTTCGCACACTTTGCAAAATCCGCCATAAAACACGAATGCGTACTCAGATCGGGCTGCACTTTGGCACACTTAAAGGGCTCATTAAGGCGGATCTCCGTACCGACTTTGGTAGGAATCCGATAAACGTTCACGGAGTTATTAACGATTATTTGCGTAAAATAATGTTGAAGGTCTGTCACACCTACACTGGGCTACAGGGTAAACGCCTTGGAGGAATGAGTTGAAAACTGATATGTAGATGGGGTAACCATTGTAGGAGTGCCTTTTTTCGGTTTGAAAGGAATCGAGATAAAGACCATGGAGATATGACACAAAACCCAACTTGTGTCAAAATTACGCAATCGATTTTTATGAATAAAAATACTATTAGTTTTCACGTGTACCAGGCGAACCGCTTAGAGCAATGAGCTGAAAATCAGTATGTAACTGGAATAATCATCATAGAAAGTCCTTACAGTAGTACAGGAGAATCGGATTACAAACCACTGAGTTATGATTCGAAACGCAACTACATGTAACAAATGCGAGATCGAAATACTCTAATAGAACAGTCACCCTAATAAAGCATTCAGCTACGTTTATAACTTACTCCATTATAGAAATTATATTACATTGCAAGTTATTCTGTGGGGAATTCAGCTACAAACAGTTAATCTGATAGACAATTCAGCTACAAGAAAGTCACCCTGTAGAGAGTTCATCTTGAAACAAATCACCCTGTAGAGAGATCAGCTAGAAGAAGTCACCTTGTAGAGAGTTCAGCTACAGAGAAACTATCATGTAGAGAGTTCAGCTGCAAGCAAATCACCCTGTACAGAGTTCAGCTACGAACAGATCACCCTGTAGAGAGTTCAGCTACAAACAAATCACCTTGTAGAGAGATCAGCTAGAAGAAATCGCCTTGTAGAGAGTTCAGCTACAAAGAAACAATCATGTAGAGAGTTCAGCTGCAAAAAAAAATCTATTGCCCTGTATAGACATTTCAAGGTCCCCAGTAGAGAGATCAGCTGCAAACAAGTTATCCGTAGGGAATAATTGACATGTAATAACTTTATGTATTATAATATAATTTGTACATTTACTGATAAAATCTGAATTAGCTAAAGTATTTATAATCTGCTTCATCTTTTTCTTCTTCCTGTGGTAAAGAGAAAAAGATAGGTTAAAAAAGCCCCAAAGCCGGCCATAGGCCGGCTTTGGGTATACAAATACAAAAAGAAGTGAAATCTAATCCAAAACAGCCAATCTGTAAAAAAGAGTGCGGCCCTCAGAAAGGCTATGGTGAAAAAAGATGTGAAATCCAAGGTGGCAGCCAAGAAATAGCTTTGATGGTAGGTTAATGGTAAAAATTTTAATAACAACAATTCAGGTGAATTTTGTGCCACTTCCATAGACTTTCTCAGGGCTGCACTCTTTTTTACAGCTTGGCTGTTTCGGATTAGATAGATATATACATGTACATGTATGACTGGTCCATTATGGTATTTATCGGCACATAGTGCATTGAAAAGGGTATCACAGCTGCTATAGCAATTGCGCCAATGATTGCTTTCATTTAATTGCTTCTATATAATATATGGAGTTATTGTGAAAAAGTGATTCAAGAAAAATATGTTCCAGCATTGCACCCTCGTCTGTTATCAAACATTATCTAACTTCTAATCTCTATAATTATGTGGGACAATTCATTGCATAATATCACTGGCAAGGTCCATTAAAACATGGGTACATTATAAATTTGCATGATAAATTTATGATAACGACTTGCAGGTTTGTAGTACTGAAAGCGTATATCTCTTATATACTGTAGTATGCAGCAATTTTGATCACCTGAAAACTATTGCATTGACGAGATAATTTGTGTGTGAACGTCATTGGCATTAATTGGCTACTGCCAAATCTGGTCGGTAGAATTGATTTGGTATCTGTATTTCACCAGACCCTTACATTTTGCAAAGGGCAATGCCAGAGTATTTTTTATTAACATGTTTATGACTCCCTGTATTCACAGGCTTTAGCCTTCTCACATGTCCCTAGTGGGATAGCATTCACAGATTCACAGATTAACAAGGGAAGGAACTAGACTACATATGTATGCTGAAATTGAATCTACTCATCTTAAGCTGTGCTATCACATTATGTGCCAAGCTTTCTACTGTACCAATTGCTTAGAAGTGATAAAATTCTCTATTATAATTATCTAATCAAAAACAGCCAAGCTGTAAAAAATGATGCTGCCCCTAAATGGCCATGGTGAAAAAAGATGTGAAATCCAAGGTGGTAGCCAAGAAATGGCTGTGATGGTAGGTTAATGGTAACAATTTTAATAACGACAATTCAGGTGAATTTTGTGCCAATTGACCAAGCGGCACCAAAATTCAACTGAATTGTCGTTATTAAAATTTTTACCATTAACCTACCATCACAGCCATTTCTTGGCCGCCACCTTGGATTTCACATATTTTTCACCATGGCCATTTAGAGGCTGTACCTTTTTTTACAGCTTGGCTTGTTTTGATTAGATATCACTTCTTTTTGTATTTATAATACCCCAAAGCCGGCCTATGGCTGGCTTTGGGGCTTTTTTAACCTATCCTTTTTCTTTACCACAGGAAGAATAAAAAGACAAAGCAGATTTTTAATACTTCATGCCTAATCCATGTCTTAATGGTGGAAACTGTGTAAATATCACTGGTGGCTACATGTGTGATTGTGTAGCAGGATTTACTGGTGTTAACTGTACTACAGATATTGATGAGTGTGATTCTGATCCTTGTGATAATAATGGAACTTGTATTGATGAAGTTAATGGCTATACATGCAATTGTAGAGCAGGATTTACTGCATCAGCAATTTCTAGCTCAATTTTAGCTGTGATTTGATTGTTGCTAATATCAAGAGACAGCAAAGATGATATACATCTCAATGCATTGGCAATTTTCTTAATTCCTAATTCTTGTATATTGTTGCTAATATCAAGAGACAGCAAAGATAATATATATCTCAATGCATTGGCAATTTGTTTGATTCCTAATTCTTGTATAATTATTACTATTGTTCAAAGCAAATGTTGGAGAGATGGATTGTTTTTGATAGCAGATGCAAGTGCTTCATCAGCTATTTAATTGCAAGAAATATCCAAGCACTTCAACATTTATAGCTTCATTACACTTGAAGTAATCTTCATAAGGCAAAGTCTACAATTTGATAGATTCAAATGTTGTAACATTATATTGCTCTCAATAACATCTGATATATCATCTGCCAAGCATCGACCATTCGCAGTGCTGCTTAGATCTAAATGCCTTAAACAACCAAATAGTTTTAGGTATGGCACAATTTTGCTAAATGACTGTAGTTTAAACACACAATGACTCAATAATAAATGTGTTATTATTTTGTTGCTATGAAATACTTTATCCAGTTCAATGGCAGCCATTTTGACTAGAAAACTGTAACTAACATCAAAATAAGATAAACACATTTTATTTTGTAAGGCTTTGAAAACTGCAACAAGGCTAGCAGCATCAATGAGATATGTTGAGATGCCTCAGTTTTACATTTGCTCTAATTACTTGCACTAAAGTGTCTGCATTTACAATTGTATTCCCACTGATCTTTAGGTGACAGTATTCAATATTGACATACTGTAGTATGCTTATCTTGATAAACCCATTCAAAATTTGAAGAAATCCAGACTCTGATAAGTAGCAATATGATAAATGCAATGTATTCTAACTGTGAGTGATCAACAATTGATGCTATGATACCTTCTGTAGAAGGTGTGATGATGTTTGAGCTCAAATTCAGGCATTTCAATGCAGATTTTTGTCTAACAGCTGAACGTATAATCGAACTTGTATCTGGTCTTCAGCAGTTGTGAAGGTGTAACTCTCTTATTGCATGATTACTATAAATAACATCTCCAATCTTTGTGAATGCCTGTTGTGTGATGCAGTTGTTGCCGAGGTTAAGGTACACTAAAGAATTGATTTTTATGAATGCATCAGCTATACAACCGCATGATCTCATAAACTGCAATCATTAAATGTTCCAACATGTTATTGCTGATAACTGAAGTTATTTCACCAGCAGATATAGTGTCTATTGTATTAAAACTCATATCCAAATACTATACAACATTGGAATACCTTGACATATCAAATTGTAGTTTAGAAGAAACTAGACTGTTATCTTTACTTGCTTCTATTCAAAATACTATTTTCTTGCAACATTTACGCTTAAATTCAACTAAGGTTACTACACAATTGGCAGAGGTAGTAGCAGGAATTCCTTGCAATAGTTATAAATATATGAACTATCTCAGTTTGCAAAAATGTGAATTGTCAGCATCTCAAATAAAAAGTATTGCTAAAGCGCTTAAAAAAGTGCCAAGTCTTGCTGAACTCACTACAAGGTGATTTGTTTGTAGCTGATCTCTCTACAGGGTGATTTGTTTGTAGCTGAACTCTCTGCAGGGTGATTTGCTTACAACTGAATTCCCTATATTGTGTCTAGTTTCTAGCTGATCTCTCTACAAGGTGATTTGTTTGTAGCTGAACTCTCTACACGGTGATTTGTTCCTAGCTGATATCTCTACAGGATGGTTTCTTTGTCACTGAACTCTCTACAAGGTGAGTTGTTTCTAGCTGATCTCTCTACAGGGTGATTTGTTTCTAGCTGATCTCTCTACAGGATAGTTTCTTTGTCACTGAACTCTCTACAAGGTGACTTGTTTCTAACTGATCTCTCTACAAGGTGACTTCCTCTAGCTGATCTCTCTACAGGTCGATATGTGAACTCTCTACAGGGTGATTTGTTTGCAGCTGAACTCTCTACAGGGTGATTTGTTTGTAGTTGATCTCTGTACTGTACAGGATGGTTTCTTTGTCACTGAACTTCTCTACGAGGTGACTTGTTTCTAGCTGATCTCTCTACAAGGTGACTTCCTCTAGCTGATCTCTCTACACTGAAGGTGACTTGTATCTAGCTGAACTATCTACAGGATGATCTGTTTGTAGCTGAAATCTCTACAGGGTGACTTGTTTCTAGCTGATCTCTCTATAGGGTAACTTGTTTCTAGCTAAACTCTCTACAGAGTGGGTTTTTTTGTAGCTGAACTCTCTACAAGGTTATTTCTTCTAGCTGATCTATCTATACGGTGACCTTAGGGTGACTTTTATCTAGCTGAACACTCTACAGGGTGAGTTGTGTGTATAACTGAACTCTCTACAGGGTGATTTATTTGCAACCGAACTCTCTACAGGGTGATTTATTTGTAGCTGAACTCTATGCAAGGTGATTTGTTTGTAACTGAACTCTCTTGTTTCAAACTCATCTCACTGTAGGGTAACTTGTTTGTAGCTGAACTCTCGGGTGGTTCTATGTGTATCTTGTCCTTACAATACATCATCATTACATCATTGTGTAGTATATACTACAGTAGTAGGGAATATGTAGTTAATAGTAACACTGGTAATATGGTAACATGGGTAGCACCAGTAACATGAGTAGTACTGGTATCATGGGTAGCACTGGTAACATGGGTAGCACTGGTAACATGGGTAGCACTGGTAGCATGTGTAGCACTGGTAGCACTGGTAACATGGGTAGCACTGGTAACATGGGTAGCACTGGTAGCATGGGTAGCACTGGTAACATTGGTAGCATGGGTAGCACTGGTAACATGGGTAGCACTGGTAGCATGGGTAGCACTGGTAACATGGGTAGCATGGGTAGCACTGGTAGCATGGGTAGCACTGGTAACATGGGTAGCACTGGTAGCATGGGTAGCATGGGTAGCACTGGTAACATGGGTAGCACTGGTAACATGGGTAGCACTGGTAACATGGGTAGCATTGTTAGCATGGGTAGCACTAGTAACATGGGTAGCATGGGTTGCACTGGTAACAGGGGTGGCACTGGTAACATGAGTAGCACTGGTAGCATGGGTAGCACTAGTAACATGAGTAGAACTGGTAGCGTGGGTAGCACTGGTAACATGGGTAGCACTGGTAGCATGGGTAGCACTGGTAACATGGGTAGCACTGGTAGCATGGGTAGCACTGGTAACATTGGTAACATGGGTTGCACTGGTAACATGGTAACATGGGTAGCACTGGTAATTAACATGGGTAGCACTGATAGCATGTACGCAGCAGTACTGTAATTATCACACAGCAGTACTGGTACATTATCCCTTGTAAAGCAAGTTTAATTCAAGACTTTAGCCAGTGTTCACTTCATGGGTAGCACTGTTTGGACACACATGCCAATAGACACCACTTTCCCAGTCTCAGGTTATAGCTCATTGTAAAAGAAAAGTTTTTAACAACTGTAGCAGAGAGAACTGTGTTACGCCATCGTGAACCGACTTTTACTTTAAGGCATTACTAATGTCCATTTGATCCCATTGGGGTTGAAATAGCTCAAATACATGAGAAGTTATAATCAGTCAAACTGAAGGGTATAAAGGTCCAGTCCTTGCAGATTCGATCATATATACACTTTATGTACTGTTATGGTATACCAAGAGTCCATAATCTAATACAGCATTTCTCCATCAACAAGAGTCCATTGAGCTAATTAGAAGTGCTGATTGTTACCATATTACCACATTTTATTTATATTCATTCCAAAGAAGCCTTGTATTAAAGGGAGTCAAAGAGCTTAAAGGGTTGTCAGGGCTGCTTGCCAGCTGGAGGGCAGCCATTCAAAGACATTGGAATGTAATAAGATGGTTTGGTGGTAACCATTGGTTAATTAATTGATAGTTTGGTAGTGACCACAGACCAAACTCCAGCAGACAGTGGGGTAATCTACTTGTATTGAAGTGCAAAGTGCTCTTATTACAGTAGTATCATTGAGTACCATCATTTAACAGGTATATAGTGAGTAAGTGACTGCATTTATACATACTCTAATGGATGATTCGAAGTCACAGATTATCCAATTATGAACAGGGCTTGGCCCCAGCAGGTTTAGATAAACAAGGTCCCACTGTAGATAAAATGTGGTCATACAGGACAGAGTAGACATCTCTTCTTTCATAGACTTTTGATGAATACACATGTGATACACACACTTGATTTGTACATACATTAATGATACACACTTCATGTACTTACGAGGAGTACCTTAGTGATACACATGTGATGTACTTATGATGTGAACCTTAATGATACACTTGTGATACACACTTCAAGTACTCACGATGTGTACCTTAGTGATACACATGTGATGTACTCATGATGTGCACCTTAATGATACACTTGTAATACACACTTCAAGTACTCATGATGTGTACTTTAGTGGTACACATGCAATGTACTCATGATGTGCACCTCAATGATGCACTTGTGATCACACAATTCATGATGTGTACCTTAATGATGTACTCATGATGTGTACCTTAGTGGTACACTTGTGATACATACTTCAAGTACTCATGATGTGTACCTTAGTGATGCATACATGATGTACTCATGATGTGCACCTCAATGATACACTTGTGACCACACAATTCATGATGTGTACCTTAACGATGTACTCATGATGTGTACCTCAGTGATACAAATGTGATGTACTCAAGCTGTGCACCTTAATGATACACTTGTGATGCACACTTTAAGTACTCATGATATGTACCTTAGATGATACACATGTTATGTACTCACGAGATGTCTATGGTGCATTCATTGTAAGTTTTAGAAAACCACAATATTTGTAACTTTCCTTTTTTTTGTCTACAACTTTGCATTCTGCTTTGCAAGTATATGTAACCAGATCTGTGATTAGGAGTCTTATAGCCTTTCCAATTGTGAATGCATCAAGTAAAAATGGAACCTTAGACACACTTAAAAAAAACCTTTTACTTTAGACTCATGTTGTGCAATGCATTGACTGTTCAAATGCCAAATATGGTAAGGATATGAGGTATAGAACCCATAGTTTTTCAGCCCATAACTGAAAGGACACACACGTCATTAATAGATGACAATTGTATACGTACATACAGTTATAATAAAAATGAAAGCCAACGTTTGTTTGAAATAAAAGTAGTGTACATGTGTTTAAGATTAGCAAGTTTGGTTGCTGATATTTGTTTGGTACAATTTTTTTTCCTTGTAGGTATCATCTTCAGTGCATAACACATTTTCATCAATACTTCGATCACTTTGCAGGTGTATAGTAGAATTGGTATAGCTTCCAGTATAGCAGAGCTTCCGTACTTTGCTGACAACCTTTCCAGTTGCTGAATTTTTTACAAACAGGAAGTCATAGAGGCTATGAATACCCAAAAATTTGGAGTATTTTGATAGCTTATTTCGCCAGTCTGACACAATACTACCATCATCAACAATAACTTTGGCATAAGGAAGGATTACTTTTTGTAGCTCTTCTGTAGTAAATACATCACTTTTATTGTATGTTTTTGAAATTTTTGAAAACAACAAATCAGGAACAAATTTGGTGTGACCTGGAATCATGAATGATACACGAATAAAATCTAGTTTACCTTGCTGAATCATTTCCATAGCCCAAGCCATTGTAAAACAGTTTTTATTAGTGCTAGAAGCATTATCCAAAAACAAATGTACCCGACGCACAAAATCTGGTAAGCCAGCAAGGTAATGAGTGAGATAGGAAACTGTATGGTCTGTATTCTTTGGACTAATTCTTTCATCAAACAAGTACACAGCAGCTTTATTGGTGGCATGATTGACAATGCCAAACACATCGTGGTTAAGTTTCTGAAAATAGTAGGTGCTACCAGGCTGAGGTGACTCACCCCAGTAAGGAACTAGCTTTCCCATTTGGTAGTCTGCACTTACAACAAGGTTAAATTTGTGCTTCAATGTTGCTAATTCCCTATCCTCAGTTTCTGTAAGGCAAGGCTTCTCAACAAACTCTAAAATTCTTTCCCACTCATCAGCGCACTGTACAGTGACTTTCTGATAGTAGTCGTGTGCTCCTTTGGCTTCTTCACGATGCATCTCTAGTGAATGTTTCATACCACTTAATTCATCTTCCAAGTGCTTCAGATCATCAGGCAAGGTATCAGAAGATTGTTTCTTACGATTTATGGTAGTCTGTTGTGACAAAATCGTTGTCTTCATTTCTGCACAAGTATCACAATAGTCTTCTTGATGCAGACATACTGCATGTTTAGGTTGATGCTTCTTAAGCCAGTTATGGGATGAAGCATTGGAACACTCTCCTTTGCCAGCCTCATGTTGTGATCGGTTGAATTCTCCTACAACTGATCGTCTAGCATGTTCTTCATAGTTGGCAATACCAGTTTTAGGAGTTTGTATTGTAGAAAAATTTGGAAGAAAGTAAAATGTTGGACCAGTAGAGTCTGCACTACGGCCATTCGGCTGACTGTTAACATCAACAAATTCTAGAAAATCATTCATAACACATGTCTTGGTATAATTAGATACTTTCCACTGTTTCCGTGTCTTGAATGGGGAGTTCTAACATCAACTGTGGCAGATGGATCAAGAAACCTCCACCATTTCTTAAAACTAACATCTAAACCTTCTGGAATCACAACATACTCACCAAGATGTTCCTTTTCAACTTCACCTTTTGACATACTCTGAAATGGCTCCTTAAACTGTTTTCTCTTTATAACTCTTTGACGAGCAATCCTTTGCTTGGATATCCCAAAGGCGATTCTAACACATGCACAACAGAAAAGATAGTTCCCCATGGCGTCAAACATTTTCTCTCTTAACCAGTCATTCTGGCGCTTCACATCCCGATAATGTGTACCAGGCTTTTTGGGGTTGGGATTAACCTTCTTCTTTTTCTTTAGTTCAGTGCCTTGATGAACTAACTGCTTAAATATATCGGCGTATCGGAGAAGAACAGGCTCACATTTTGAACAAACACTTTGCGTAGTAGTTCCCGCACTGTCGTCAAGGCTGGTCCCACTGGTGTCATTAGAACTACCTTCTGAAAACGAAGTTTCCAGGGACGGTGTATGGCAGTATGGGGATCAAGTGCCCATCAGTACCGGACGACGTTCTCGATCAATTATAAAACGACGTCGTATAATTATAGAACGACGTCATATAATTATAGAACGACGTCGTATAATTTATAGAACGACGTCGTATAATTATAGAACGACGTCCTATAATTTATAGAACGACGTCGTTAAAAAAAAAAAAAAAAAATTATTATAGAACGACGTCCTATAATTTATAGAACGACGTCCTATAATTATAGAACGTCGTCCTATAATTATAGAACGACGTCCTATAATTTATAGAACGACGTCCTATAACTATAGAACGACGTCCTATAACTATAGAACGACGTCCTATAACTTTTTTTTTTTTTTTTTTTTTTTTTACCCGGGCTTGATGGACTGCCCTTGCCTACCACCCCCAGCACATAAATGGCCTGTGCTGGACAAACCGGGACTTTCTTAGTCCACGGCAAACTGAGACTCTGCCCGAATCAGCTCCACAATTGGGGGAGTCTTAACATAGTGACCGATGGATGAGCGGGCTCCGCGGATGCATTGTATGGAGGACCGCAAGAGAGAAAAAGATAGACAGCACCTTAACCACCCCATGACAACAGAGTAATCATCGCCCCACTTGTTTGAAAGTTGATGAGCCAAGCGTTGATAAAAAACAGAAGCCTCATGAGCCAGACCACCAGAGGCAGACATTACCAGGGGGGTAAAAGAGGCATGCTCCTCCTCACGAATTCTCTGAGCATACGCACGTTTCTTAATGTTCTCGTGCCTCCGATAACAGGAGGCCAGTGATGAGGACGCATTAGAAGCAGCCAGAGGGTTGAACACCCGCACATCCACAAAACATCTTTCACTTCTTCCACCCCAAAAACCATTCATGGCGATGTCAAGACGGGCACCATCTTGGATATTGGCAGAAGCAGGGTAGTCCTGCTGTGAAACCGGCTGGAGCTCTGGTTCAACAGCTACCTGAGAGCATACTTCAGTCAACAGGGTAGCAGTTAGATCTCTGATCTCATTGTGTCGTCCTATAACTATAGAACGACGTCCTATAATCATAGAACGACGTCCTATAATCCGGCATAGAACAGGATGTCGTTCTATAGAATTTTTTTTTTTAATTCTGCATTTTCAACTAAACACCCTAATAGAGCAGTCAACATTGCAGTGGAATATATTTCATTTTCACAAAGCTACGCTAAATAGATTCTTTTAGCACACGCTTTTCATTCCATAGCCATCAATTTTTTTATTATTTGGCTCATGGAATATTTAATTAACCGTGTGTCATGCACTGAGTTAAACCGACCCTGATTGTGTGGGGTATAGACATTCAATCACACTTTGCATGCTGCGCTTTAAGCATCAGTGACAAATATTCACAAATGTTATAGTTGTCCGTCAAACATCCCTGTTCCCAAATGTTCATATGCAGAGGTAAAGTATACATTTTGAGCAGTATTAATGTGGAGACATTTTCTATAGTTGGACTAATTTTATCAGATGGTGATCATGTATCATCACTACCATTGTGACAACAAACCTTGTTTACTTTTTAATCCACCCATCATGTTTGGACTCTTCCATAACTACAACACATGCTGTAAAGACAGTTTTGCCACTCTGTTGAATTGCCATTGATCAAACACCATGAAGTCAGTATAGCTACTTCTGTTCATCTGTTTCTTCTTGCATGGTGGAACTCACTGATCACTAGTATTTCAGTAAGTTGCAGCTATAATTCTTTTACAAAGGAATTCTACTTAGTTTAAGCTTTTGAAATGATGTATTGTCTGTGTTGTTATTGTATGTATGTGTGCTCCAGTAGGGAAGAACGGCTTTGCCGACTACTATGAGGGTATATAATCACATAAAATAATCAAATCAACCAATTGGACAACTCCGGGACGTCTGCTGAGATATCTTAAATGGTTACTTTAATGGATTTCATGAATGAATTTCTTGGGATAGATACCCATGAATTAGCTACCATAGAGCCTACACTTGCAGGCATGAATCCACTTACAAAATTAAATGCATTGAAATATATAGGCCATTAGTATAGCTCCAGTTAAAATAATGCTTGGCTAAGTGCTTTTCATAGGGAGATAATGTTTGATACAATCTTTGCTGTAACAAAAATGGCAAGGTTTTGTCATACACTAGCCTCTATAAGACTTTGGACATGATGCACCTCAAAGACTACATTAAACACCAGCCTATTATGCTGGCCTAATTTTGAGTGTAATAGGCACCTGAAAGCATCAAGCATAACGCTGGCAGAAAAATATAATATAACACTGTAAATTCTTGTTTGTAAAAATGCATGTAACAGAAGAAGGTCAACTTGCTGTAATAAAATAGTGAGTTTCTCTAATAAGGCAGTCAGGTAGCCATTGGACATGATTGCTTTATTAGAGTATATTAATGAAATAGTTCACACAGCAACCAAATCAATATGTTTTTCTTACAAGCATAAACACTTTTACGTCAAAGTTAAAAACCAAACTTTGTCATTCTCCTATAGAAAGTATTGGAAATTTGGAATCACGGTAATACCGATTTAGGGTCATGAAGTATTCTAATAGAGCGAGTCACATGTGCTTGAAAGCTTGAGATACTACAGTAAATACTTATTAACTATCAGCAACATTTAAGCAAAATATCGGACAAAATAGGTAAGAAAAAATGCTGGAAAGAAAAAGTAGGTGGAAAAAACCTAAATAGACTCACACCTAGTAAAAATTTTATGCATATTTATAAGCATAATATTATTAGGAAGAACTTCGGGAACTGCATGCAGCATAGCATAATAGGTGAAATTAAAAGCATAACAGGATGGTTCCTACGCTCATGATCAGTAACTGTATGTCAGTTTTCCATCATCCACATTTGCAATGCTATGTAGGATGTTGTTGCTTCCTCAATGAATTTAACAGCTTACTGTATATAGCTGCTTGTTATACAATGTTCTCATTTACCCACATGCAGCTACCCTGATCAACCATCTTCAAAGATAATAGCTATATAATATGCACATTAATAACGTTTCAGTCCATAACTCAGGTCTTCCTTGCTTTTAGCATGAGAATAGTAGGTACTCACTGACTTCCCCCACCTTTTCCAAACAATGTCCTAGATGCTTATTGCCTGGAGATTCATCTTCTTAGATTGTATACGTAGTGAATCATTGTCACCAAGAGTCTGCCAGCGAGAGGTAAATCCTATTGCTCGTGGAAACCTTGTTTGGTACAAATGAAGGAGTGACCTACCCCCCTATTTATGGCCCTCTACCTGGTACTCTGGTTAACTATTATAAAAACAACAATTCTTAAGCTGACTTATATATGTATGAATTGTAATAGGTAAGCAGCACTCAGTTCAGAATCTTACTCAGATGGAAACTGCCACAAAACATGTCATACTGTCCTTTCATATGCTGATGTGTGCAGATGGATGTTTGTATACAAGTACATGTACTACACTATTAATGATTCTTATCTATTTCAACATGTCGCTGGTCATACCCATCATACATGTGGTCAGAAATCTTTTACTTTTGATATCAATTCCATCCATTTTGTGCAACACTACTTCTCATAGGTCCTATAGTAGACATGAGTGTTTGGCATACATGGCAGTATGAATGCTTGTTTGACAACCTTACTGCTGAGGGTTTGCCAACTGCTTACAACTACTGGAAAGGAAACTACTATATAGTGGAAGAATTCAATCCATTACTGAGTAATAATACCATTGATGTCAACTGGAACCTCAGATAAAATTACAACTGTTGTTGATAAGTATGTTCCAAACTTTGCCTAAAGAGTTCTGTTTTTAGGCGTTTTTTATTTAAAGCCATTACAGCACAATTGCTGTAGGTCTGTAGGACACCTGGCCTGTCTAAACATGTTTCATTAACTTCATCAAGTATGTTTGAAACGTTGTATCTAATAAACCTCCATGCATGGTGGTCTAGCTCACTTGTAAAAGCTATTTAACAGAAATAGCAGTTATAACATTCGACATTTGAATATACTCAATTGCCATCTGACTATGTTGCATGTATCCTTTAAAAGAAATAAAGTCTATAGCAAGAGTTGCACTGGATAAACATGGTCAATTTGACAAGTTTCACAGTAATCCCAAGGCCCTGTATGGATATGCGAGGGACAAATCTGCCAAGTTTCTAACACTGATGGTACTCTCACTAGGAGCAATGGAGAGACAGCAGAGGCAGGGGTGGATCGGGGGGGGGCAATAGGGGCTGAAGCCCCCCCCCCCCCCACACACACACACACACACTTTTCAACTTAACTTGATCAACATGAAAGGATCTCAATGAACCTTTTCTGTCTTAGCATATAATAGTGTCACTAATAACACAAATACACACATAAACCCACCTTAGAACTATCTTTCCTAGGCGTTATCACTAGATTTGTGTGCCTGAATCAGCACTAGCAAAACATGAGATCGAGATACTCTAATAGAGCAGTCCCCTAACTACTCTAATAGAACATCCAGAAGACACAGTAAAGTTGTTCTGCTATGGACTTTATCCAAATCTGTCTGCAATAAAAGATGTATCTACACATTGTGAAGTGCAATGGTCTAGTTCAAACATGGCCTTCATTAACTGATACTTCTTTACTTGTTACAGTATCTTATCAGTGATTGTTGTACTTGCTGTACGAATATAATTACTTCAAGTACATATACAACGCTGAAAATTCTCTCAGATTCAATCTCAAATCATTCAAATCTCAAATTTTTCCAGTATAGGGCTGGGCATACTACTATAGATCCTTATGATAGTCTTTGTGCTATTTAAGGTGCAGTTAAATACTTCTAAATTACTTTCACCTAATTGGCTATAATAATATAATTTCTAGATAACTTTGCCTCCCCTACCTTTGGAGTAGCAGCTAAGTCTATTTCAGTTCTACAAAGCTAGGACAGATAAAGGGAAAGGTATTATCCTGCAGCATCTGTTTAAACTGATGCGCCCTCTCTCTTACATTGTCTAAAATTCAACAACAGGTATATATAGTTAAAAGGTAATAAAGGACACTGAAATATTTACAAACGGTAAAGATTTCATGCTGAAATGTTATCAAATTGCGGTATTTTGGGATCGATTTTCCTGGGGGGCATGCCCCCAAAAAACCCACCCTCATACAACTTCCAATATTTCATACACATAGGTATAGGACAATGATATAAGTAAAAGGACACTAAAGCATTTACAAACAGTAAGGATTTCATGTTGAAATGTTACCAAATAGCAGTATTGTGGCAATTTTCCTTGGGGGGCATGCCCCCAGACCCACTAGCTTCAGCATGCGCACCACAACACATATGCTTCAAGTTAGCCCCCCCCCCCTTTATAAATCCTAGATCCGCCCCTGAGAGGGTTATTTTGAATGTTCCCTCTTCTTCAGTAATTGGTGTGCTGTTACAAGTGGTGTACCTTAGGGATCCCGTCCTTAGACCATTATTATTCACGATATGTACCAATGATATACCAACAAATACAAGACTGGTGTCAAAAAATTGTTGTTGAGACTGAATCTGATGAAATGTAAATTGAGCATAGATACAAGTCATTTTATAGTTCCTAGTGCGTGTGTATATTGTGATAAAATCTCATGGAGATAGGATAGAAATTGATCACGAGAAAGACCTGGGGGTCTGGATTTCTAATGAGCTAAAACCATTCTTACATTGTTGTAGAGCAGAAGCTTCTGCTATGAGGGTTCAGAGTTGTCTTATACCTGTACAAACCATATTCATCTGCATATATTTGGAGCCATTATCTCACCAAGAAAAGAGAAAGTACAGAGGCAGGTTAACAAGCTGATTCAAGGTTTGGAGCAGCATCTTATGATCACTGGTTAAAAGTCACTGGACATGCACACACCTTATGTCGTCATCATCAATGTGGTGAAGTCCCCAAGATTTTGTATGGGTATTATGACATCAACACTACTGACACCAGCTGTCAGTACCAACACTACAGGTCATCACATGAAGTTATTCAAAATGCCAGGTTAAATGTTCAATTAAAATTTATTTTAGGCAACAAGTCATCAATCTTTGGAATAACTTACCGAAAGAACTACAAAATAGTCTTAACAAACTCTATTGGATCATTATATTATTACCTTGACAATTATTAGAACTTAACAGGACAAGGATGTGAACAAAGGCTTTTGGTCTAACACTACTTCATTGCACTCTTGTTTTTGCATTTGAGTTTGTTGTACTACGTGATTTCCTTCCATAATAATATTGATGCTTAAATAGATAAACTCTGTGTTGACCAGTAACTAGCTTGGGTATATATGCTCTCTTAATTTTCTTTCCTTGGGTGAATGGAAAGGTTCCTGTGACCTTTACATTTATGTTAGTGCTGCGTGCTATAAATTTCATTCATAGGTTACCAATGTATGGTGGCAGGACTCCACGTGCTTACAAAGCCCCACTTCAATCAGAGGATCAAGTGGCACAACAAGGAGCTAACAATAATCTACCATCTAGTGTAAGTCAAACAGTACCAGTAGCAGTATCTTGCCATGAGGAAGAGAGTTGGATGCAGCAGATCAGTATATAGGGTGCCTTGGAGCAAAACATTGAGGATTTATGATTAAGCTAAAATAAACTACAGTGTAACATAGTGAAAACGTACCATCTTGATACCATGCATACATCCATTGATTATAAAAGAATTATATAGTAGGAAAGAAGGCTTGCCAAAGTTCAAACTTTGTAAAGAAGAATCCTGCAACATCACTTTAACATAGTAGCACTTTGTTGCATTAATGCAAATCAAACTTATATGTCCAAGGATTGACACTTAATCTTAAACTGATGTCATAATTATATTATAGTGATTCCTTTAAACCTTTACACATTATGTAATATCCACTCAATGTTATAGATGTTGAGTAAAAGTACTTCATTGGCTGTTATACAACTTTTGAAACATGTTTTTCATTGGATAATACTGATTCTTATGATCATATCCAGCAGATGAAACTTTGCTGTAGGGTATATTTAGAAGAAATAAATCAAGTAACACATTAATGTAGTATTTCTTTTAACAGACTGTCACATTGACCAATTGGAATGAGGTATTGCAAGTTGATCCCACTGCTTTCACTACCAGGCAGCTATACTCCTTGACATGCTTGAGCTAAAAAAGTAATACCAATTGATTTACATGAGCCATAACATTGGGTCAGGAAATACTGTATAACAGCACACCTAACACAGTTGTGACTTGTCTACAGTTCAGAACCTAATTAAAATGATAAGGAACACTTCTAACCTCCCACACGCTTACCAATAAATTGTACATTGTGGGTGTTTATCATGGATGACTTACTGCTAGCTATTTTCAACAGCTTACCTCTTTCCAATAAGTACACTGTTTATCGTGTTGTTCATTACCTAACATTTGTGTTTGTTTATATGATCTTAAAATGTGACCTGGCCTGTGAAAATAGGGGATGTGGGCACACAATTTTTGCCTACTTTCTCAAAGTTTCATTACTCATAACGTTTTGTAGCATTATGCTATGGCAATGCAATTTTCTACTGTTAATATGCATTTAACTGGCTTTACGATACAAGTTGCAGAACACAAATAGTCTGTTCTATTCCTGAGATATGGACTGTAACATGACGGGGTGTAGTTTGTGCCCACATTCACGGTTTTTGCAGGCCAGGTCACAAGTGATGATGTCATGAAGAAGAGAACGTTTTTAACAGAAACTCGTATCGGGATTATGTCAAGACCAATGAATTTTGAAAAACATGGCAATTTATACAACAATTAATAATTGGTGTAATTAATCAAATACACTAAAATAATTATTATTTAGTCAATTATCAAGTCCAGCTTGAACTCCACGACACTCCCAAGGCGATGAAAATATGATCATACATAAGTGTTCTTTAAGCCTTTTGTAGTACTTTATGAGGTTGTGTACATATTTCATTTAACTCTAGTGGGAATAAAATTAATATTTAATTGCCCTTGTTACAACAGTATAATTATCAAGGTAGTTGAATCTCTGCTGCCCTGACCTTTGAGTCTTTACTGATAACTAGCTTTAGTACTTTTCCCAATTTCCAACTACTTCTTGGAAACTTGTCATCCTTAACTATGTCCCCTTCCTTGAGTTCTCTAATACTGCATGACCTAGATTGCTTATGTACCAGGGGAAGCTTCTCTCTCAAACTTAAAAGGTATTGCTCTTTCCAAATCTTCCAAAATAGATCTAACTGCTTTCTTCCATGTCTCTAATCGTTTTTCAACTGAGTTGTTGTTAAATTGAAAATCAGGATCATCAGAGTAATCACTATTACCTGATGGGCAAAGACCAAGCTTTCGACAACCCGTCAAAAAATGAGATGGAGCTCGAGTTAGCGTAAATTCAGAGTTTAATTCTTCATGTACATAATAAGTCAATGGTCTAGTGTTTATTACTGCTTCAATCTCATTCAAGAGCGTAACCAACTGTTCTAAAGTATAGTGTTTCCTGCCAATAGCCTTCTTCGTCAACCTCTTAACTATGCACACAAGTCTCTCATAAAAACCTCCCTGCCAAGGGGCGAGGGCAGTGGTAAAATTTCTTGTGATGATACATAACAACTTAGAACATCTTTTTCCTGAAAAGATGATTTGTCTCTACTGGGAATTCATGGCAGTATTGGTCACCTTGAATTACGGTGCTTTGTCAGAAATAATCAAATCAGGCTTCCCACTACGGGACACAAATCATCAAAGCAACTAAGAAATTGTGTTTTTGTTAGATCCAGCACCTACTCTAGGTGTATTGCTCGTACTGTCAAGCATGTGTATAGACACACCCAAACCTTCTTGAGATCTGTTCCAAGCTTAACATACACTGGTCCAAGGTAATTTAACCCAATGAATTGAAACGGCTCTGACTGTGACACTCTTTCTATTAGCCAAGGTGGCATGTTTGGCAACCGGAACAATGACCCTTCAAACTTTTGACGTATTACACACTTTGATATTACACTTCTAACTTGTGCACGGCCTTGCAGAATCCGATATTCTTCCCTCAACTGTGATAATGTATGAGCAACCCCAGCATGAACTAGTCATTGATGGACTGCTCTAATCAACAAATTAAAATTGTAAACCTTTCATTTTTCGGGAGCAACTTTGGATTCTTAGCGTCCTCTGGTAATGGAGCATACGTATATCTACCATAGCATCTCGATAACTTTTTTTATTTCCATGTCATTCAGCTTAAGGCCAAACTGTCGTTGAAGAAAATTCTCATGATGCCTTTCAATAGCAACAAACACATCAAAAAATCTTCTGCGTTGAATAACAAAAATCCACAGTAGAATGGCACCTTAAATTTCTCTGGAATACATAGAATCGAGAACCAAATACATGCTCCAGTAACTTGTGTTTCCCAAAAAAAATCACTTTTGTTTCTGAGCTACATTTCTGTATTAATCTGATGTAAATAAACTTGAGACAGTAAACAGTAACACGCAACAGTGTCCATAATGAAGAGTACTTAGTTTCTTTGATCATCAGTGGTGACGGATAAAAGTGAGAGCTTTTAGAATCTTCTTTCACCACATTAATTGTCTCATATATTAAATTCGAGCCTTTTCTCCCTTAGTAACTCCTCTACTGTTAGATCAGGAACATTCCAACTTGGCCATGTAGATTCAGTACTCCTTAACCATTCAGGTTCCTGCCACCACAAGCGGTTGTTGACTATTTCTGGTACGGTAAGTCCTCTAGTGACATAATCTGCTGGGTTTTGCTTAGATGGTACATAATTATATCTTGTTCTCTTTTGATATCCTTAATTAATGCAGTTTTCAACAAACAACAGAAGCAACTTATTTGTTTTTATCCAGTGTAGAACTCAGAATCTGTGCAAAGGTATCTGTTCCTCACTGGCAACTTCAGCTCCTTAGTAACAAAGTTGGATGCATGCACACCCAATTCAAACTCCTAGCAGTTCAAGACACGGTAAACTAATTTTCTGGACTCTTCTTTTCTTTCCAGAAACAACTTACTGGTGTCAATGTCATCTTGCAAAACACTAAATTGCTACAAATGCCACAAGGTGAAACAACACGTAGATACACTACTACTCCATAAGACCTTGTCAAGGCATCACAAAACACTAACACTTGAAAAACTGGATCATGATCAAATGTTCCAACAAAACATGGGATCTAATGTTCCCTCATTCTTTAAATAAAACTTGAGAGTTCCCTCTAACAGGAAGGGACTACGTATGAGGCCAAATGGGACACGACAAAATTTTAAAGTGTTCAATTTCCTTGCACTTGATCAGGTCTGCTGGCATCACAAAACCACAGAAATATTGTGACATTTCTTTCTTCTTTTTGACTTCCCCCACCTCCTCTAGCCTCCTAGAGCTTTAGAGTCCTGTTATCCACTCCTGCTATACAGTATATTTTAAAATACAAATATATTTGCAGCTTCTATAGCTGTATAGAAAGTTACATATCTAACTATGGAAATATTAATCATTTAGGAAGCCACCATATTACTGTCTAGCTTACACATGTATACATTTCTTCAGTAGTGACCAGGGTCCCCTTATATTTCTACTGATATTCAGTATATTATTCATGCATCTTATGCTAGTCCTAATGGTATTCCCTTCTTAACTCACATGCATGTCAATGTAATTATATGAAAAAATTGCTTGGGTACAGTACCTACAGTATGAAGACCTACACAGGGATTGAATCCAACAAAAATGAACTGCTGGCAGCACGCCAGGTCACTTGGATCCTTGTTGTTGTCCCTGGATGTGAGTGATTGGAAGAATATAACAAGAAGAAACACAGCTCAAACTGCATCAGAGTCAGTCACCACAGATTGAAGTGATTCTCCACTATTCATGAAAGCTAGTGGTAGATATTAAATAAAATTGCCAGGCAGCCATGCAACCAACCACACTACATATCTGATCATAATTAAATATTCGATATATACATAGTGAAATGCTATAATAGTCTATGTACAATAGAATGTTGTAAACAGCAAAAGTCAAGTAGTAGAAAGTCTCCCTAAATTAACTATAAATTAACCTTAAGTATAAGGAGTCATTATGGATTTAGCCCTTAAGGTACATGTTAGGCTTCTCAGAGAGTTTCATGCATTAGTGAACCTAAGGTGATCCCCAGTGAGATGATACTTTAAACTTGAAAGCAAAGTCGCTAAAGATGTTAAGAACAAATCCAAAGCTTCCGTACTATGCAAAAGTAAAACTAATAGATGTTTTTACATTCTAAAATTATAGTAAAAGCATACATTGGCTGATTTGTTATGTCTCCCAGTGATAAAGAGGCGTCAATTGATGAAGAGAAGGGAGAGATGTTGATTTTCTACCAGTGTATATATTTACCAGAGAAAATCTAGGTGTCATGACCACAATTATGCAAATGAAGCTGAGTCTTAGCTGATACAAAAGTTTTGGAATCTATACAATCTCATAAGACTGCAGGGTCTAATAACAATGTATTCTCCAGCATATTGAAAGAAGCAGCTACATATACGAGCTGTGGTGGACACTCCATTCACCTACAAAATTGGTGAGGTGAGTTTCCTATTGACTGGAAACTAGCAACCATTTTACCTATTTTCAAATAAGAGATAAAGCATTGCCTTTGATGTCAGACGTTTGCAAGGTCTTTGAGACTAGTATTCACAAGGCTATGATTGTTTAACACCAATTTATTGTCACCTAACCTCCTTCCCCATAACTGTGGTATGAGTCAGTTATTAATATAACAGCAGTGGAGAGGCTTTTGACAGGGGAATCATGTAATCAGACAATGGTTCATACTCAGATTGGAGTGATGTATTAGGTGGAATACCACTTGGGGTCTGTTTTGGGACCTCTCTATAATATTTTCATCAACCATCTCTCATCCTTAATGAAAAATATAATTCACAGATGATATAAAGGTTAACACTAGTACCACTAGTCACTCTTATCTCTAGTCTCTTCCACATTGCAAGAATATTGACACATGCACATATTAAGTGGTCCACATAGCAAGATGACAGTGACATAAATGTTAAGTGGCCGTCTATGTTGCAGTTACCAGCCTTCTATTGTCACTGGCCTGTTGTTACCGGCCTTCTACTGTGGCCTCTATTGTGGCAGTTACCGGCTTTACAGACCTTCTATTGTACCTGTATTATATTATTATTATTCAGAGCCTAAAATAGCACTGCACACTTTCCATTAACTCTTACATATTGGAGCAAGGAATGTTTTTTGGGAAGGTGGTGGAGGGGAAGCACGTTGTGAGGAGTTTAACCGAACTTTCTATGATATCAGGTCCTATAGCTTGGCTTTTGTACTAGGATGACTGCAGTCTAAGGATTATAATGTTTATAGTAAGAAACGTTTATTGTAGGCATCCATTTGATAATAGCATCAATTATTGGCATTGTTAAATGACAGCATGGTTGATTACAGTAGCTATGCACGGTACCGGCTCTGCGAAAACAGGTCTTATAGCCTTTCCAAGTTTGAACAACCATAACACCTATAATGTAATTGACCCATATAGGCTTAAAACTTTTACAGCTAATAGCAGTATATATCATGTTCAGGCCAAGTTTCAAATTGATATCTTTTTCTTAAGTCAGTTTATGAGTTGTCAAATTTGCGCAATCAGAAAGGCTATAGAATTTTCAGGTTGAGTAAGTAGCATAGAAGAGAGTCCCAGATACCAGCTGCAGGGGTCCAAGGATGCTGACAAACTTTAAAACACAGCTACACTACAAACTTGTGTACATGCGGTGTACACAGCAGAAGTTATTCTAAACTATAGCGGGCAAGAATATATAGTAGGGTAGGGTACCCCATTATAAACTCTTGCTATAGATAAAATCATATTATTTATTATCTTGTCATCTTATAACCATTAAGTTTACTTATACTGATACTGATAAGCTGGGTAAAAATTGCCATGCTCTTGAACAACAACAAAAGTGTATCTACAAACCATCACCAGTATGTTTCTGCAGTTCACAACATGCAGTCTATACTTTTATCATTAGCTACTTGTGGCATAGCCTACATGTATAGCTAGTTATACATTGCAATAATTATATGTTTTGTATTTGTTTTTTGTATAGCTTGTAATTGTGTCTTGAATACATGCATATATTTATTGGGGATGGTCTCATAGTTCTTTGGCTTCATTCTCCAATTTGTAATATAATCAAATCAAGTATTTTAAATATTATTCACACACACACACACACACCATACACGTTTATGGCAGAGGATGCTTGGCTGCTATTTGTTCGAACAGCTTTTGAAAAGCACCCTGTGTTGACGTTCCATATCTCTCCCTCCACATGAACTCGTCCAAGTATGAAGGCAGGCTTTCCCTCCTGACTCCTCTCATAGCTTTCAGTGAGAGCTTTACTCTAAATGAATTAAGGCAGCCAAGGTATACACTTGGTCAGCATCATGGATACCTGTTCCAGTAGGTTTCTATGGTATTAGTATGAACTCCAGTGCCAGTAATAAACTGCCTCGAGTGGTTGACTGTCTCATGTCTTAGTATTCCAGGTAGCGCACCTATTCCGTTATATGCTGCCCACATATCTGACCACACTGTGGTCCCTGGATTTATGTGATCAGAAATGATCGGCAATAGGGTTGCTGCATCTCTCTGGTCTACAATTTCCATGTACCCCAAAGCAGGAACATGGCTGATGTCCACCATTCCGAACACCCACACTGGGGGCAAAGCATGACCACGTTTATTCTGCAATTGAAATTGTATAAAAAGTAAACATGCATGTACTTTACACTTACCACATTATTATAATTTGGCTGTATATTGTACATCGTATAGTACTTAAACATACATGGCATACGTAGATACAGAGCTCTCTGGTATAAATAGGTAGTTTTGTTCTGCTGTATTAAATTTTAGAGCTCTAGGAAATTTGCTAATGTAGCTAGTCCACCAAACAAAGGGCTCAATGGAATGGTACGCAGAATGCAGAGACATCGAAACTCCTTTCTTCGAACCAGTTCTGAAAATTTCCTTACATTCCAGTAAACAGTAGTTACATATATAGGCTAATCACAAATATATGTTGTGAATACTACATTATGCAACTAAAAATGGTAAATCATGTCATCTTGGAAATACAGTAGACCCTCGGTTATCCTACCCCCGTTTATCCGAACCCTCGTTTATCCGAAATTTGAAAGGACTGTTTAATTAGAGTATTTTGAGTACAAGTGTGTGTTCTATTAGAGTATTTCAATGGAGCTCTGTATATAAATGTATGCATTGTGCTTCAGATATCCGAACTATTCACTTATCTGAACACTTTTACCATTTCCTGAGACACATTGGGGTTCGGATAACCGAGGGTCTACTGTAGCATAGAAGGTATAGTGTCTAATCACTGGACTTTGACTACTGACATGAAACACTTTCAAGCACAGTGTAAGTGCATTGCATAATGTATATCAGTTCACATTGGCTTGTCCCAATCCCCATTATATTCACATTCACCAGTCAGTGCTAATAAAACATTAGCATTAGCTAACCAGTCCCTTAAGTGTACAGCAAACCAACCCTCAAAATGCGCAAAGCCAAAAAAATGCCAATAGAGTATGCAATTAACATAGGATCAGCAAAGTTTACAGTATCTTCACAATATTCGATATCAAGCAAAGATTTTAATATCTTGAAAATCAAGATTTATCATTAGTTAATTAGTTTAGAATGTACTTTTGTCAATGTCATGTAGTAACGTAACATACCTTCCCTTGGTGAGTAAATGCAGACTCATCAATCTGTACTATCTGACCTGGACCACCTAATTTTATGTCAGGTCCATTGACTAAAGTCCATGAGCAGATATCACGGCACCACTGGTAAACATTTATGCCCATTTTTTTTGCCAACATTTACATCTCCAATGGCTTGTGAAAGACTCCGTTTTGTAGCCCACGAGTAGACTAGATACATCAGTTTATTTAGTGGGCATCTTACACCTATATAAGTAAGTAATATTAGTTAGTAGTATAGTCAACATATTAATAGGCCGGTACCCACCTTCAAACCACGAGCCACTACGAATACTTTTGATGGAGCTACAGACTGGGCATCTCCAAGCCCACTTGTCATTTTGTGTGCCTTCACGGTTCCGTTGGACCATGTCCATGTTTGTGCTGCAAATGTTACAATGCATCGTGTTAGCTAAGAGGCCTCGCGCCTGCAGCCAGGTAATCGTTTTCATTCTCCCAGCAGCAGTATCATCAGTAAAAATATATTGAGCAATTACTGATAAACTCATGGCTAGGCTACGCTCGACAATGATCAAACTAACCCAATGATGCCGGATGCGCGCCCCGGAATCATTAGCTAACCGCACGACTCCATACAAGTGTTATGTTAGCTTTGCACGTGTTCACTACTTCATTATGTTTTATTTCGGCCTAGCTAGATGATGGCTGCGATTGAGGTCGTATTTGAATTTAAAGCGTACACGCGCGTCTTGCGCACTACGAAAGCCAAATTATGCAGAGAAATAGAGCAACATCTCCGCAGAGTGTTTGCTGCAGATGATCCCTACGTTTTGTCAACATGCCCCTCGACCTGCCCTACAGGGAGTGCACTGCCACACAGCCGGGAGCGGATTAACATATTTTATTTGCAGCGATACAATGCCAAACACGACCGTTTTGTTAACATAGACTCTGTGGAGGAAATCAATGAAGGGGATAAGATCTCAGTAACTAAGCTTGATTCTGAAGATGGAGTCGACATGTACAGTGCATCGGCCCGGGATGAAGCGGGACATCAGCGCCCTGATGTTGTCAACTCGGAAGTAAGTAGGCTAGCTATGGTATATAGCTATACGTCAGTGGCGGATCCAGGATGGGGCATTTGGGGCAAATTCCCCCCCCCCCCCCCCCTTCAAGAAATTGCATACAAGATCGAGATACTCTAATAGAGCAGTCAATTACTCTAATAAAGCAGTCACAATGTTCATGAGGCAGTGTAGCTTACCTATGAAGCTATAAATAGGATTTTATTTTACATAACAGACGTGATATAGTTGGTAAGGATAACTAGCTATTATTGTTGTGACCTTTTTTTTTTTTTTTTTTTTTTTTTGGTCTTCAACTGGTTTTCAGCAAGTTTTTTTGGTCTTCAACTGTTTTTCAGAAAGGTGCCCCCCCTCTTTCCAAACTCTGGATCCGCCCCTGTACGTGAAGCTATATAGCCTTAGTTTTTCGCGTTAGTTTTTTTCCCCGGGCTAGGTAGCTATACTGTATAGCTATATATGCCCTGTTGTCACATTATACTGATAGTTATATAATTCACATATATAGATGCCAACAACTGAGAGTAAAGCGAAGGGTAAAACCAGCAGAAAAAGAGTCTGTGTCAATGTAATGATGCTGGAAAAATATCAGAGTGATGTGCCAAAAGGGGAGGCAAGAAAATGACTGAAACATAATGGAAAAGAAAAGAGAATTTATGCCAGTAGGGATGATGACCATAAACACATACAAGAAAAGATTAACTGGGCTTTTCATACTGATAGATACGTATTTCTAGAATGCATCAAAGGAGGGAACAAGTTGATTGTCAGCTCAAATCAACAAATGGATGGCAGGGATGTCATTGAAAGACGTGGGTGTCTTTACTTATGTAAAAGTACCACCAAGGTATGTAGAATATATAGCCATTGCCAAGTTTGGATGGACAAAAGGCTATGATTAAAAAGAATGTAACTGTTGCAGACATATGGAATGCAAATTTAAGACAACATACTGCTGCTGTTAGGTAGCTAACGTCAAAATTTATCAACCATCTATTAATGCATGATTTAGCATCAGAAAATCAGGAAACTATTGGTGCATTATCACCTGGCAATTCAGTATTATAATATTGCATTTTTAGTACAAATGTATGAGAAAATGCAATATTATAAAATACTGATGTCAGGTGATAACACCAATATTTTCCTGATTTTCTGATGCTAAACCATGTATTAGTAGTTGTTTGATAACTTTTGCTGTTACCAAACAGCAAAACAACAACAGTCTTTTCACTGTGCACTATCAGTGTCACCTTAAATTTGCATTTGTATAGCTACATATGTTTGTAACACATTCTTTTTTTTCTTTCATCATAACTTTATGTCCATCCAAAGCACAGACAAAGTTGGTAATGCCATACTGCATGCATGTGTTACATTTCAACTAAACAAAATTAACTGATTTAGCCAAAACAGAGTTTGTTTGGCTATTTATACCTCAACAAGCAGTTACGTACTGTATATGCTTAGAATTGTTATTATAATCAGTTGTTATGGTTGTAAGTAAGTATTTAAAATGCTTCAAATAGTATATTTTGCAGGTGGCTAATAATATTATATTTATGCAGACAATACAGATTAAATCAACAAATCTAGTGTTGCATTAAGTGTGTGGGTATGCGTTAACTGTAAGGTATGTATTATGCAGCATGATACCTGCCCCATGTGATTTCCAGACATACTCTGATTTAGCACATACCCACTCACTTAATGTAACAGCAGATATGTTAATTGATTACAGAACTGAATAAGGATAATTATTTGCACTGACCAGAGGAGGTTGGAAACATAGCAAGTGCTAGGAAAATTTTTCATGTTAATTACATTCTTGAGATTGTAAGGTCGGATATACATTGAAGGAGGACAGCAGCATTGAATGGTGGCTATGATGCTCCTCTCTAACATTGATATGGTCCTTCCGAGAGCTTTCTTCATTGTTCCAGTCTTGCAAAGAGGACGCATGTCACAATAGCCTTTGTGATGTTACGCTGTGTAGGATGACCTCTTAGGTATTTATTCATACTATTTTCTTGAATAGGACTTTGTCTTTGTCTTTCTATACTGAGTAATTTGTATCATTCATGGCCTGGCGTGAGTTCTCGTGTGATTTCTAGGTTGTCTAAATTTAAAATCTGCCGATTTCAGTGGGGCTTACCAGCACTTAACTTAATGCTGCCATGTATTCATCATAATTATTTCATCAATCGAGAGGTATTTCAGTACCCAAAGAGATTCAGTACGCTTTTCAATACAAAATCATTGGGCTCATGTGCACACTTCCAACCTCTCTGTGCACTGACCAAGGCTTACTTGTTAAATTAGGGTATAAAACAATTGAACAAGCAGATACTAAACCATCCACTTAATGCAACAACAGGTATACCTCAGACCACTTTACTGTTGTTCTCTATCAACTTTGAATCACTGTAATTACAACCTAGCTAAAATTAATGGAACATGCAGTACAGCCATGCAAACATAATATACAAATGAACTTTTCTAGAAGTCTCCAAAGGCTACCTCAAATTCTTGTGTACCTGGACCTAGTACAGGATCCCATGACGATGATCTTCCACCACCTACATTTCTCTGGAAAAGGTTAAGATGTTTTGAAAAGGTATGTGTTCATGAACACACTGTACATACCTGTGCAAGTATAGTGTTTTGTTTAGCTAAGTTTGCATTTTGATAGGTATGCGTGTTCCCACAGACTTTATTATTTTAAGAATCTGAACACTGCAAAATTAATTTGGTTTTTGCTTTATAACTGTAGTGTAACTCCATTGTTTTCAAACCATTAAAAGGTGCTGCTACAACAATTAAGCCTATGTATCTACACATCAATTTTCAAGTTATTCCCACATGCTGAATTACCCTGTAGCTGTAACAAAAATTTGATCATATTTACATGAATGACACCGTGATATTTGCACAAACTTAGTATGTAAATTCTGTTTTATTTATTTATTTATTTATTAAAGGCTTACAGCACAAATACTGAATATCTGTAAGACACCTGGTCATACAGCCTCATTAAAGATGTTATTTTGCAGTTGTAACATGGACACGAATGATTTGCCTGATATGTACGTATACCCAAAGCCTGAGTGCTGCGGGAATACGTATCAGGCAAATCATGAGTGCCCATGTTACAGCTAATATGTAACACTTCAATTCAGACTGATAGCTTGATGCCAATACAAATTTAACCACTGGGCTCATTCTATATGAATTCCAAGTAACATTGTAGCTATGTCCTACCGATATCAAGGAAAAATCAAGTAGGCCAAATTTTGGCAAATTTAAATGCATTCGCATTGTTTAAAGGCATTATACTAAAGACCTAAAGAGGAAATCCTCATTATAGAGTGTTTTAACTCATGTTGTCATTAATGTGGGCATTGCTGCAATCAAAACGTGCCGAATTGCTTGTGAATGCACTGAAAGACTAGTGCTTGCCTTAAAGAAACATATCCCAACTTGTAGAACACCAAGGATACTGAAACAGCACAACACTTCAATTTGTGATAATCCACAGGAAAAAAATTGGTGTATGAAATTTTAGGAAGTGTATAGTATAGTTCAAGTTTCAAGAGATTTACTGCCACTGGAAATTTGCATATTTACTGCACATTTTCTTTGGTAGTATAGGGCACAATTTTCCTTGACATTTCCTGAAACATTATAGTTGGTGTTTCAGGCACATTTCCCAATCCAGTATAGTTGGTGTTTCAGGCACATTTCCCAAGTTACACAAAAAGCTGCATTTCCAGTATTTGGAAATCTCCAGTAAATGTACAGAAATTTCACATTTCTGTACATTTCCAGTATGGAAATGTGCAAATTTCCTTGACATTTCCTAATAGCAGGATTGATGGTATTTCTTGACATTTCCTAATGCAGGAAAAATGAAATTTAATGACATTTCTTAAACACAGGAAAGACCAAATTTCCAGAAATTTCTTGACATTTCCAGCATTCAGGATGGACAGACCAAAATGCAAATTTCCTGTCTAGGAAATGTCAGTAAATGTCATGTGTCATCACATTTCCTAAACTCAGTATAGACGGAGGACAGTATAGTACCAATGTGCTATATCAGTTCAGGACACATGACATTTATGGATATGGACACATGACATTTATGGACATCTCCTTAGTAAATCTCACGTAAATGTCAAATTTCTGAATAGTATAGGAAATGTCACTGCATGCCATGTGTCCTTAACTTAGTAAATCTCATGTAAATGTCAAATTTCTGAAATATAGGAAATGTCACTGCTGCCATGTGTCCTTACTTAGGAAATCTCATGTAAATGTCAAATTTCTGCATGCCATGTATCCTTGACTTAGTAAATCTCATATAAATGTCAAATTTCTGAATAGTACAGGAAATGTCACTGCATGCCATGTGTCCTTACTTAGGAAATCTCATATAAATGTCAAATTTCTGAATAGTATAGGAAATGTCATTGCATGCCATGTGTCCTTGACTTAGTAAATCTCACGTAAATGTCAAATTTCTGAATAGTATAGGAAATGTCACTGCATGCCATGTGTCCTTGACTCAGTAAATCTCATGTAAATGTCAAATTTCTGAACACCAGCAGGAAATCTAACAGCATGTCAAATTTTTGGCAGAGGAAATGTCTAGAAATATGAAATTTCTGATGTTTTAGGAAATGTCACGACATGTGACATTTACAGTATGCTGATTTACTACAGGTTTGATATAGTGAATTCCACACTGACATTTCCTGTACATTTCCATGCTGATTTTTGGTCCGGGAATGTCACTGTTTTTTCCTGTGATCATCACATTAGCATTAATTTGTTCCCACAAACGATTTTGGTCTGAGCTTGTATAAAACAAACAGAGGGCAGTACCACCACCTCATCCACATCAAGGCCATGCTTGCTTTGATGAAAGTGGCTTGCTATTTTGAAGTGTAACTACTTTCCCGGTATATATATATATATATATATATATATATCAATGTTAGATGTCTCCCTGTAAAGAGGTATACATGACAAATGTATCCTCCTTTGATCTGAGGTGATCTTACCTTAAGCCAACATACTTACGATACATTTAATTTAGTGATCTACTATATTGAGAAAGTTAGCTCATACAAAATTTAGCAATTTTATTAACTTGTGAATTGATGAAATCAATTAACCATACATCTTGCAGGTTTAGCATGCATTCAGCATACATTGGAGAAGGAACCGTGGAGCTATGCACGTGTTTTCTTTTTCCCATCAATATAGCCGCACCGGTAGTCTTAGTACTATTATGTGTCTTGATATACCTGCTTTATATAGCATTATATTATGTCAGGGTACTACTGCAACTACAACTGCTGATGGTGAAGATTTAACTAGTTTTAGACGACTCAGAGAGGAGCAGGACAAAGAATTTGCTGATGCCTTAGCCATAGATGAAGCTAAGGTATGTATATTGCAATGACTGATCACAGTTTTTCACAGAAAGTATAGGAAATAGAGAAAACAAAAGAGGAAGAAGCAGTGACAACACAACACAACGTATGTTATCTATGTACATATACGCTTAGACAGCTTTTTTGTTTATAGAATGTTGAAGCATTAAGGGAGCAGTTGTCTAAACAATTTACAGTGGATGGAATACCTGCTAACCAGCCCGGCATTACTATAGGATTTCGCTTACCAAAAGGTCTAAACATCTTCTACAGATTTGGTATGCAAAGCCATACAAAGGTACATATTTTTGTCATACAGTGTTACAGTGTATGTAAACTGTGTTTGAACTTTAATTTATGTTACAATAGTATTTATGCCATCTGTTTACAAATTTAGGATCTCTATGAGTATGCATTTGCCATGGGGGATATGGTCCAACCATTCCTCCTAGTAACAGTGATTCCCAGGAAAGAGGTCCCTATTACTGGCTTATTAAGTGATGCTGGTTTAACAGATTCTACAATTCTTTATGTTGAAGTAAATGAAGAACATGGATTTAATCTTACTAAGGTACGTAGCATAATTATTATTGTACAGCATATACCGATATACAGTTGAGAATATGGAATTATAGCGAGTTTTCTGAACTCATGTTTTCTTTCTTTGATGTGGGATACTGGCTTCTTGAACCACATTCAACAATATTGTGTGTCTTGCTGTATTTTATAGCTAAGTACAGCCAGGAGTTCATAAGCCCATAGGGCAAGGAGTATACAACGACCGATGCGATAGTACAAAATGCATAATCTAAATTAACGTGAGAGTAGTTGCATGGCAACAAGCTTTACCATAAATAAAATTGTTTTATACGGAATTATGTCATGCATAATGTACACGTGCTTCTTAATCGCTATCTAAGAGGGCCGTTTCACCTGATAAGACGTACAGGGCTCTTAATCTGCCATTCTCACGCAAAATAAACATATACAGTATCTCGAATAAATGGATTGTTACTATTATTAGATACAGGGTTGCTATGACAGTGGATCGCCTACGTTAATTTAGACTATGATACAGGCCATTTAGAGGTTTACTAAATCACTTAGTCACCTGACATGCTCATTTAGTCACCTGACATGCTTTTTAGTCACCTGACATGAGCACTCAAGCAATTTTGTATGCGATAAATAATTATAACACAAAAGACACACTGCAGTACTTAATAGTACTGTAACACTCTTCTTCTCAGTATCCTGCAAATGATTATGAGCAGTGTATCTACTGTTACCCTGGTTACCAGTCGAATAATTATTGAGAGTTTCAGAAATTGCCATTCTGCTGTTCTTCGTTGCTCTTTCGTGGTGTGCATGGCTACAAAAGTGCGTATTATAAACCATATGCTTAGTCTAAATAAGTTAGACACCGTGACCTACGGGAACTAAGCAATTTTGTAACCCCTCTGGCCCTTAGTAGCTCCCTCGCTGCGCTCGGGATGCTACAGCCTCGCGCCATATGGGTTACTAAATCGCTTAGTTCCCTTGGTCTTGATGTCTTGTAACTATTATTTAGATTTTGCTATTTGGCCGTTGTATACTCCTTGCCCTATGGGCTTATGAACTCCTGTTACAGTTGATGGCATATGAAAATTTATACCTGACACTTGCAATATGTATATGCACATTGTGTGTGTGTGTGTGTGTGTGTGTGTGTGTGTGTGTGTGTGTGTGTGTGTGTGTGTGTGTGTGTGTGTGTGTGTGTAGATCAATGCTGAGAATGAGAATAACATGGATGAGAATCACATGAATGAGAATAACATGAATGAGAATCGTATGGAAGTGAGTATAATTGCAATTCTATACATAAATACTGTAACTTTCATACCTAGCCCATTGTAATATCATCTGAATCAGATGAAGAGGAGGATTTAGAACATCAAAGGATGCTTCTGGATGAAACAGCAAAGGTAAGCTAGATGCAGCCATGCTTGTTCTGATAATTCATCCAAATCTCTGGATGGTTCAACGTCTACTTCATGAGCACGTGCAATATGTCTGCCGCACTCAAGGAAACATGGTGAAATACTTTGGTTGGAAATTAGAACAGTTGCATGTTCGACCATCCTGGTCGACCTTGAAAATTGAGTCATTAATGTGTAAACCATCATTACAAGCCTTCTGTCTCTATTAACAAGTGAAGGAAAATTAGGAATTTTAAACTAGGAGTAGGGACAATGTAGTACTCCAATAAAAAATACAGAAACAAGCTGGCTGGATCTGAGTAGTACATAATGTCCAATTACAGTAGAACAATAAGAAGTGAATAACCCTACTTTGTTTCAGTACTTTTTATTGGAGTACTTCATTGTCCCTGCTCCTAGTTTGTTTTTTCTTTCACTTGTCTGTGAACTTTTTTGCAAGTAATTGATGACCACTAACAGGGTCATTGAAGTAGCCATTATGTTTTTAACAAGCAAGTGAGTGTTCTCAGCAATAGAATTATTGACTGTTCTCAGGCCCCACTGCTGACTGCTCTATTAGAGTATATCAATCTTTTCTAGCAATCATTGCCCAGCGCAAGCCAATATAGTCAGTTTATTGCTGCATTAAACCATTTACATTGATATTTCAGCTCCAAATAGCTTCTATTCTTTTAGCTGATTGGAGTATTTTATTTTTATATGATTGCTTTATTAGAGTAATAATATACATTGACTATAATATTAGAATTTACTGACTGCTCTATTAGAGTATCTTGATTTTTTAAATGGAATTATGCAATGTGCAGATTTTCTTACTATTTAGGCTTTGTAATCACTTCAATGCTAGCATAATTCACACATACCTATTATGCCTGTGGTTATGCCAGCATAATTGCTGCATCCCTAGCTGCTATAGATCATTCCTTATAGTTCTGAGCCCCAGAAACAGCAGTTAGCAATAAACCTTGTCCATATAACAGCATTTCCCTTGTCTCATTTGACAGACATTCCCTTCTAAACCCAGTCTAGAAAATATCTTGTAGTTATCATATAAAAATCTGATACACACTTATCTGGGCATTGTGACGTGCGACAGAAACCCAATGCAGCTAATGCCTGGTTACCATGATCAAGTCTTTCTTTCAACTAGCAATTTGGTAGTTTAACTTCTCTTCTGGTAGTAATAACTTGGTAGTAATACTTCCACTCTTGTGCTGCTTTCCCTCTTAATTAACCAGCCAATTGCATCAATAATTCTTCGGGGTCCAATCGTTCTAGATGGCTGCTTACTCTAACTTTAGTAACCAATCATCAAAGGCTGTCTTGACATCATCGACAGTAAAAGGATCTACTGGGGGTGCCTTTCCATAATGGGAAATGTAAGCATGACTTGTAACACGCACCACTAGCGGTACCTGTAGAACATACTGGTCTGCCAACAGAAACAACATGTATTCATTTGAGTTTCCTGCTGAGCTTGAGACCTCTGTCATTCCTAAACAGTTTGTTGCTCCAAGTTGGGTCACTCACTCAAACTCTTGCTGCAACTGTTGTTGACATGTTACAGTACTCTCCTGATGAGAAAGAGTAGGTGCTGTTGTTTTGTTCCATGTAGATGTTGTTGAACTACCCTGGTTACCTGACAAGAAAAGGTTAGGTGTTGTTGTTGTCATCCATGTGGTTGTTGTGATTCCATGGCTTCCCTGATGTTGTTGTTGTGGTATCCATGAGGTTGAGTTTGAGAGGGAAGACCCAGCAACTACTCCACCACCACTTGTTAGACCAGTTTTGCTACTCTCTAAAGAATATAACATACTAGCAAATTCCTTCACCACAGGATTGGGTGGTATTTCAGTCTGTTGGTAGTAACAATCTGGTAGCTCTGGAATTCCTGCAAAAGCTTGGAATGGCTGCTTCTGCCAGAAAAGATTTCAGTCTGGGTAGCTCCAGCTCTCTTGATTCCAGCATCTGCTATCTCTGTACTAGGATACCATCATACCTCAACAATTGCTCAATTTTCTTGCCAGACCTCCACTACCCTTTTGCACTTTTAAACTTAGCCTCCAATTGGTCATCTTCTCCCTTTGTTGACTTTAACTCCATAAGCAATGCCATTTCTCTTCTTCAAGGTTTTGAAGAACGTTGAGTGAGCTGAATTGTCAAGTCTATTCATCACTACAGCTTTCCTGAATAAAGGTAGGTGACTTACTTTTCTCATGTCTCACAGTAATAGACACATTCCAAAACCATGCCCACTTTTCATCCGCTATTTTGAATGGGGCCAGTGCCCATGGCATACAATGGTGTTTTCCCTCTTAATGCTCAAAGTCACAGTTGTTTCGTTCTTCTTTCATAAGTAGGAGTGTATTTAAAACAAAAGAAATGAAATGAGCTCGGAAAAGGAAACCACTGCCACTTCTCGTGAGATTGGTGACAAATGGAAATCCCTAAAAGAAGCTTGTTTTAGTCAAATTTCCACTCTCAGTAGCTGATAAACTTGTGAGTATGATATACGGACCATAGGTCTCCTCGCAGTGAGGTCATCGCGCTGGTATTTGACACATGGATTTACCGACTTGGAGTGGCCTTAAGGATAGGATGCTGGAATAGATGGAAGAAAATGTACTGTTTTATGATGTAATGTAATTGCTGAAATGGAGAATGCACAAGAAGTGTACAGGTACATGGGTACTCACTAAAGGGAAGAACACAGTAATGGTATTAAAGTATAGCTGCTACACAGCCACGGCAGCACACACAAGGTAGCTATGTGGTAATTCCAGTTTGTGTGAAGGTGATAATGTGTACTGCCAAGTGTAATATTAATGTTGAGAGGAGTCATGTGTATAGTGATGCATTTATAAGAACACATCAGATCTGGACAGACTAACGAACCTCATTACCATGTACATAGCTCATAGATGTGCCATACTTTTACGGTATTTCAGTGTACTGATGTTTGTTGAAAGGTATTAAATGTTTCTATAGAATAATGTCAGATCCTTTCTGTGGTGGTTATCTCTAATACTGATGACTCTACAAAGGTGGTATAACCAACCTATGTATACTATTCAACAACTTGGTACTTTCCACTGTGTTAATAACACAGCTGTTCTACACTTTTTGGAAGATCTGGCACTGGTGTCACTCCAGTAACATGAACTTGAATATGACTTGGGGGCGGGGGGAGGGTGTACAGAGGAGGGGATACAAAAGAATTTGCTACTATCTTTGTTTCTAATAAATTTCTACTGCATCATTATTACGATTGTATGGTTTGTATTATTTAAAGGTATGCAGAGGCGATTTAAAGGTACGCAGAGGCAGATCTAGAAATTTTCAGAGGGGGTTTCCATTGTATACATACCTCTCCACACTTCAAACCTGAGACCATTATCTACAGTGTATGCTGAGACAAAAAAGGTCTCAGCAAGCTCCTCTAAGCTTTTCTGAGGCTGAAGACTGACTTATCAGCACTCAGCAACCATCTGACCTGAATCCGCCACTAGTACTGTGTCTCCCACTTGTCCGCTTGGTAAATAGATGTGGTGTGCATATATTTTCAGAGGGGGTTTCAGTGCAATGCCCTGTATCCACCACTGGTACATGTGACTCCTATATGCATATACCATGGATATCCCTACATTTGTAGGTGAATGGGTATGTATGCAGCTGTACTTCTGAATCCTGCTAGTGAAAATAAAAAGTGGAGATACCATGACTTGTCATATTCATGAATCTTGTTGGCGGCATATTTATATGGTGGAATCTCTCCATTCAGACACCCTGCACCATAGTTAAGTGTGCTTTTTAGATGAGCATCTTGACTTCACAAGTCTAAACATGTGAACGCCCATAGAACTGGGACAATGAACAAGTCTCCTGATTATCTAGGTGTTAGTTTGAGGGTTTCACTTCTGTATCAATTGATACATGAAGTGTGTTTGTCCAGTATACTATTGGGGGTTTATTTCAACAAGATTGCATTCACAACCTGTGATTTTTCTGGTAGCGCATGTGAATTAATATGCAAGTAATAGCCATCACTTAGGTACTTGTTACATAGTCACTCTTGGGACTACTCAGGCTCTGACCATCTGCTAAAAACTGGCTTGTATTGAGGATCCAGGTGAATTGTACTCTTCAGTGACTACTATATTGATAATAGTAGTTGTAGCACCAGCTGAGCACACAGAGGCTAATAAATAGCGAGTCACATAATGTTAAGTAGCTCCTTGTATCAGCAGATATGACAACTAGTGTTGTCGATATTTCAGTCCTGATAACCAGCTTCCTCTCACCAGAAACACACATTCTGTAACCTCAAAGACTTTCATGGCTCATTGTTCAACAGCACCGCTGTGTTCAAGCTGCTTTCATCACTGTATCCCTATGTAACGCAATCGTGATTATTATTCACAGTGGCCCCATTCAAAATGGCGGAAGGATGTTACTATGACGATTACGTAGTTTTGGAATGCATCTATTGGTGAAGTGTGTGTGTGCTGTCAACTTCCCACTAATCATAACCTCAATATCACTTCTGGTGGCTGCTGTAGGTAGGCCCAGGGCACCAGCCAGCTGCTGAAGATGTCTAAGTTTTAGTCTCTTAGAACACAAGGGGTATAAGCGTCTCCCTGAATTGCTCTATCTGAAGGATTCATTCTTCTCTACTCTCTTAGTAGACTTACACTACAATTCTAACAGTTCTCTAGAGATGCCTAAGCTTCTACAATTTACAGTAACTTATGTTTCTCACTGTAGCACTGTGACCTTTGTCTTCTTCTCCTCCAGAGTTGCTGGTTCTGCCAAGTTCTCACACTACGTAGCTGGTGACAGAATCTTGGTAGGGCCTCCACTGCAATGTAGCCCTTCTTGGTAAACCTCCTTGAAAGTAGACCCTGCTCAAGCTTGGTTCGGTGAGCAATAGTCTTACTAGTAACATTCAGCAGCAAAATACACAGCAGAAAAGAATCAGTCTATTTATGCTATGAAAATTATGATAGAATGTTCCATCACGTGACATCATAGCTCATGATAAATAGTTGCATCATAATAAAAATTTATAAGTTTCTCTAGTCAGGTCTTTACACACTACAGAGTAGTTTATGTTGCCTGACTGTTTTATCGATGTTTTCACCAAATTCGTAATTCAGAACAAAGCTATAGGTGTTGCCATCATGTGGAAAACTATTGGATAAATATATATTGTTCCATGATAGATTCCACATTATTAATGCTTCAAGTATTGTGTAAAATCCAAAGTGGTTTCCTGCTTGGTATGCTCCTGTGGAGGTGAAGTGGAAGACACTGATGACTTTGCAACCAATAATCAAACAGTAAACAGTAGTAATGCTGTTTAAGTAGGGATCACCCTCAAAGTGGCGTGCCACCCAAACTTCTGCCTTTAAAAATCAGCCCACAAACATCTTACTCCATGAAAATCACCTTTACAAAATGCTAATCTTATACTGACACAGTATTAACCATAATAGTTGGAAACGTGATCTTACACACTATCCACGGTTAAACTGTATCGTCTTAAGTACACCAATATACTTTAGGCTCTTTTTATATATCTGAAGTTAGCTACCATACCTATTCCTTGGTAATCTCATGTTCCTAGTGACTACTAAAATGCTCAGAGGAGGCTGGACATAGAATTTTTAAATTGCCAAAATTCAAAATAAATTCCCTGCCTGCCTGCCTTTTGGATGGAGAAATCTGGCAAATTAATGGTCATTCACCAAATTCACTAAAGGTTAACGGCACATGTTTCCCTCATAATGCACTACATTAGCAAACATCTTCTAAACTTCAAACAACTAAGCATATGCGGGTTAATGGGCAATCAATTAAGTTAATAACATTGATTCAAGATGTGGCTTGCTCAGCCTTTGATGGTTTTACTCCAAAATATGATGTTCATTTAAGGAATAAGAGAAAAGTAATGGAGGTATACAGAAAAAATTTAAGGTCCAGGCCATGCTCAGTTGCAGTCATGCAATGCATCAACAATAATGCATATGCCACTAACCTATCAATACACATAATTATGTCCATAGTATCATTTCTTAACTTTGTGTAACAACTATTACAATATGGTACATTAACAGATTCACAACACATTAGCATATGTAGCTGCAACTTTAGGGAATGCTAGCATCATAGCCTCGCTGTATCTCAATATTATGCCTGTAGCATAAACAAGAATTTCTTTGTGATGATAGTATTATTAACTGATATACTGTAATTATCAACTGTATCAGTAATCATGTGATGCTTTTGAGATGGTGAAAGTGTTGTTCCTGACTTTGTAAAGATAGCTTTGTTATAAAACTAATAGTTAACACATTGTTTTAGTTACATTTACCAAATAGAAAGTTACGTACATGATCAACCATGCTGTATTTTCCATTCAGCAGTACTTTGTGGAATAAATAGCACAATTTTCCATGTACATAGTGTTTTAATTCTTGTGGAATGATTTATTCATTATATTTATACTGTAGGTCAATGTGGATTTGTGCCGGATTTGCACAGTTGATAAAAGAGACTGTGTTATCCTGCCTTGTGGTCATGCAGGAATATGCACCACATGTGCAAAGAAGGTAGAAGAGTCCAAGAAGAAATGCCCATTTTGCAGAGAGGATATTACCTCTATTCAGCGCATTTATTTTTAGGACAGTATAGGCAGACAGACTAATAAATTTTGATTCACAGATACAGGTATTTATAATTAATAATCAGTTTTGTTAGAGAATGGTGCCTCGAGATTTCCAAAGCTTACAGAGATTCTATACTGGTACACCTCTATATATATAAACACAGTTGCAAACTTGGAAAGGTAAACTGCATACTTTTTGGATCCATATCAAGATCAATTCCACACGGGCAAATAGATACTCCACATAGGTGATTATAAGGTATATCACAAAATATAAGGCCCAAGGATGGATCCCTAAGGTACACCACTGTCACAGCACACTAAATACTGAAGAAGAGGGAACATTCAAAATAACCCTCTGGAAGTGATCCAAGCGAAAACCTTGAAATTATTGCACAAAAGCCTCAACTATATAAATAGCCTATATGTACTTCTGAAGAAGTTTTTTTCTGATGTGGTACCGAGTCAAAAGCTTTGCCAAAGTTGATGAGGTAACTAACATCAAATCCATGGCCTTGGTCAACTGCAGAGGTCCAATCTCCAAGAGTTGTAAGAAGACAATTTTGTGGATTTCCTTTTGATATAACCATGTTGACACTTGGTAATGACCTCACATTATTATATAATAGAGCAACGTCATCATTCTCCAAAACCTTAGTTTGTTGCCTTAACTACCCTGAGATTGTGGGTGTAAATTGTCTGGTCCGGGAGACTGTATTAGATTTAATGATGAAAATTCCTTGAAAATCTTCATCTCTGTTATACATAATTATGTCAGAGGTATTGCTGTTAGCAGGGGATTTCGGTAGTACAATATTCACTTGTCAACAAGTGTACTGATTGAAAAAGGTGGTAAAAACTTCAGCTGTCTCTCCATTGCTCCTAGTGAGAGTACCATCAGTGTTAGAAACTTGGCAGATTTGTCCCTCGCATATCCATACAGGGCCTTGGGATTACTGTGAAACTTGTCAAACTGACCATGTTTATCCAGTGCAACTCTTGCTATAGACTTTATTTCTTTTAAAGGATACATGCAACATAGTCAGATGGCAATTGAGTATATTCAAATGTCGAATGTTATAACTGCTATTTCTGTTAAATAGCTTTTACAAGTGAGCTAGACCACCATGCATGGAGGTTTATTAGATGCAACATTTCAAACATACTTGATGAAGTTAATGAAACATGTTTAGACAGGCCAGGTGTCCTACAGACCTACAGCAATTGTGCTGTAATGGCTTTAAATAAAAAACGCCTAAAAACAGAACTCTTTAGGCAAAGTTTGGAACATACTTATCAACAACAGTTGTAATTTTATCTGAGGTTCCAGTTGACATCAATGGTATTATTACTCAGTAATGGATTGAATTCTTCCACTATATAGTAGTTTCCTTTCCAGTAGTTGTAAGCAGTTGGCAAACCCTCAGCAGTAAGGTTGTCAAACAAGCATTCATACTGCCATGTATGCCAAACACTCATGTCTACTATAGGACCTATGAGAAGTAGTGTTGCACAAAATGGATGGAATTGATATCAAAAGTAAAAGATTTCTGACCACATGTATGATGGGTATGACCAGCGACATGTTGAAATAGATAAGAATCATTAATAGTGTAGTACATGTACTTGTATACAAGCATCCATCTGCACACATCAGCATATGAAAGGACAGTATGACATGTTTTGTGGCAGTTTCCATCTGAGTAAGATTCTGAACTGAGTGCTGCTTACCTATTACAATTCATACATATATAAGTCAGCTTAAGAATTGTTGTTTTTATAATAGTTAACCAGAGTACCAGGTAGAGGGCCATAAATAGGGGGGTAGGTCACTCCTTCATTTGTACCAAACAAGGTTTCCACGAGCAATAGGATTTACCTCTCGCTGGCAGACTCTTGGTGACAATGATTCACTACGTATACAATCTAAGAAGATGAATCTCCAGGCAATAAGCATCTAGGACATTGTTTGGAAAAGGTGGGGGAAGTCAGTGAGTACCTACTATTCTCATGCTAAAAGCAAGGAAGACCTGAGTTATGGACTGAAACGTTATTAATGTGCATATTATATAGCTATTATCTTTGAAGATGGTTGATCAGGGTAGCTGCATGTGGGTAAATGAGAACATTGTATAACAAGCAGCTATATACAGTAAGCTGTTAAATTCATTGAGGAAGCAACAACATCCTACATAGCATTGCAAATGTGGATGATGGAAAACTGACATACAGTTACTGATCATGAGCGTAGGAACCATCCTGTTATGCTTTTAATTTCACCTATTATGCTATGCTGCATACAGTTCCCGAAGTTCTTCCTAATAATATTATGCTTATAAATATGCATAAAATTTTTACTAGGTGTGAGTCTATTTAGGTTTTTTCCACCTACTTTTTCTTTCCAGCATTTTTTCTTACCTATTTTGTCCGATATTTTGCTTAAATGTTGCTGATAGTTAATAAGTATTTACTGTAGTATCTCAAGCTTTCAAGCACATGTGACTCGCTCTATTAGAATACTTCATGACCCTAAATCGGTATTACCGTGATTCCAAATTTCCAATACTTTCTATAGGAGAATGACAAAGTTTGGTTTTTAACTTTGACGTAAAAGTGTTTATGCTTGTAAGAAAAACATATTGATTTGGTTGCTGTGTGAACTATTTCATTAATATACTCTAATAAAGCAATCATGTCCAATGGCTACCTGACTGCCTTATTAGAGAAACTCACTATTTTATTACAGCAAGTTGACCTTCTTCTGTTACATGCATTTTTACAAACAAGAATTTACAGTGTTATATTATATTTTTCTGCCAGCGTTATGCTTGATGCTTTCAGGTGCCTATTACACTCAAAATTAGGCCAGCATAATAGGCTGGTGTTTAATGTAGTCTTTGAGGTGCATCATGTCCAAAGTCTTATAGAGGCTAGTGTACGACAAAACCTTGCCATTTTTGTTACAGCAAAGATTGTATCAAACATTATCTCCCTATGAAAAGCACTTAGCCAAGCATTATTTTAACTGGAGCTATACTAATGGCCTATATATTTCAATGCATTTAATTTTGTAAGTGGATTCATGCCTGCAAGTGTAGGCTCTATGGTAGCTAATTCATGGGTATCTATCCCAAGAAATTCATTCATGAAATCCATTAAAGTAACCATTTAAGATATCTCAGCAGACGTCCCGGAGTTGTCCAATTGGTTGATTTGATTATTTTATGTGATTATATACCCTCATAGTAGTCGGCAAAGCCGTTCTTCCCTACTGGAGCACACATACATACAATAACAACACAGACAATACATCATTTCAAAAGCTTAAACTAAGTAGAATTCCTTTGTAAAAGAATTATAGCTGCAACTTACTGAAATACTAGTGATCAGTGAGTTCCACCATGCAAGAAGAAACAGATGAACAGAAGTAGCTATACTGACTTCATGGTGTTTGATCAATGGCAATTCAACAGAGTGGCAAAACTGTCTTTACAGCATGTGTTGTAGTTATGGAAGAGTCCAAACATGATGGGTGGATTAAAAAGTAAACAAGGTTTGTTGTCACAATGGTAGTGATGATACATGATCACCATCTGATAAAATTAGTCCAACTATAGAAAATGTCTCCACATTAATACTGCTCAAAATGTATCATGTACCACGGTAGTGGTACATAATAGGGATCAGGCAGAAATTTTTCAAAACACTCTAATAGAACGCACGCCAAAAGCAGCCTTCCGGGCTTTAGATTTTATTTCTAAAACATTCTAGACCTTTCTTTTGTGTTTACAACACTAGCCAACAAGTATTAAAAGTAAGGGAAATGGTTTTAGGTGTTTTTTAAAATTTTGAAAATGGTTAGATTCTCCATCTTCTTCTTTCTTCTTTCTTTCTTGTTTCGCGCGCCTACAGCTCGTAGGAAGTAGATATCAGCCCTAAAAACGTATGGCGTATTTAAAAAACATTCGTACCCAGGTCTGTGTGGTATTAAAATCTTCCCTCTCTAATGCGATTGCGAGATATAGAGCAAGAATCACTCTTCGAGACGCCATTCGATCGAGAAGCCATACAGATGATAATATAGAATTGTTTAAAATTCCATTGCTTTAGCTCACAGGACTAAAATGCATCAAGTTGTATCACACTAAACATTAAACATAACTATTGTTCACTGAAACTCGGGTTTTAGACTTCCTTCATTACGAGACAGTGAAGGGGGTGTGGCCCGCACCTCGTCACTTAAACTATTACTGTACGCCTTTCGTGTATACTTTCTATTATATTCTTCAGCTGTTTACCAGCTAAGAGTCGACATAACAAGGCTTGTAAGCTATTGGAACACACTGGTAAATTTCGAATTGAAAAGGGGTGTGTTCCTTCCGTACGCGATTGAAAAATAAAAAGCGGGATACTCCGTATACTCAGCACTTTAATTGGAGTCGACCACGTTTTGTCAAGCGTGTGTTTTACTCGTGTTGAGATTTCGCACCGCTTCGTTGCAGTAAACGGTCACACTAGTGGATTTATCTACTCGTCAAAGGAAAGTGGTATTGTTTACTGTATTGTTAACTGTATTGTTAACTAATTGTTTATTAAACTTATTTATGTAATTGTTTATTGCCAGTTGATATTACAATGGGTTTCTTTATTAAACAATCATGTACTGTTGAACGTATATTTAAGAAGTAGTCCATGTGCATGGACATGAAAAAAATCATGAAACTAGTGGGGCAAAAAAAATTATTAATTTTCAACAAGTAGAATAGGGATCAAAGATTTGATTTTGAAAAAAACTGCGTAAACAAGAAGTAATAGGGATGATAATCCACAAAATTCTATGCATCATCAGTTCAAAGCAAGTTATTTGAATAGTGTACACTCAATTTGCGATTCCTATTTCAACTTGTGGTTAAATTTTGTTAAAATGTTGAAATAGGAATCGCAAATTGAGTGTACACTATTCAAATAACTTGCTTTGAACTGATGATGCATAGAATTTTGTGGATTATCATCCCTATTACTTCTTGTTTACGCAGTTTTTTTCAAAATCAAATCTTTGATCCCTATTCTACTTGTTGAAAATTAATAATTTTTTTTGCCCCACTAGTACTTTACCTCTGCATATGAACATTTGGGAACAGGGATGTTTGACGGACAACTATAACATTTGTGAATATTTGTCACTGATGCTTAAAGCGCAGCATGCAAAGTGTGATTGAATGTCTATACCCCACACAATCAGGGTCGGTTTAACTCAATGCATGACACACGGTTAATTAAATATTCCATGAGCCAAATAATAAAAAATTGATGGCTATGGAATGAAAAGCGTGTGCTAAAAGAATCTATTTAGCGTAGCTTTGTGAAAATGAAATATATTCCACTGCAATGTTGACTGCTCTATTAGGGTGTTTAGTTGAAAATGCAGAATTAAAAAAAAAATTCTATAGAACGACATCCTGTTCTATGCCGGATTATAGGACGTCGTTCTATGATTATAGGACGTCGTTCTATAGTTATAGGACGTCGTTCTATAGTTATAGGACGTCGTTCTATAAATTATAGGACGTCGTTCTATAATTATAGGACGACGTTCTATAATTATAGGACGTCGTTCTATAGTTTTTTATTTTTTTTTATTTTTTTTATTTACCCGGGCTTGATGGACTGCCCTTGCCTACCACCCCCAGCACATAAATGGCCTGTGCTGGACAAACCGGGACTTTCTTAGTCCACGGCAAACTGAGACTCTGCCCGAATCAGCTCCACAATTGGGGGAGTCTTAACATAGTGACCGATGGATGAGCGGGCTCCGCGGATGCATTGTATGGAGGACCGCAAGAGAGAAAAAGATAGACAGCACATAGTTATAGGACGTCGTTCTATAAATTATAGGACGTCGTTCTATAATTATACGACGTCATTCTATAATTATAGGACGTCGTTCTATAATTATACGACGTCGTTCTATAAATTATACGACGTCGTTCTATAAATTATACGACGTCATTCTATAATTATACGACGTCGTTCTATAATTATACGACGTCGTTTTATAATTGATCGAGAACGTCGTCCGGTACTGATGGGCACTTGATCCCAGTATGGATGCCTTGATGCTCCACCTAAGTAGCGCTCTTTTTGTTCCTTTCTTCTTTCCTTCCTTCTTGTTGCTTTCGGCGTGGATTCCACATGTCTTAAACGGCACGGAAATATGCGGTAATATCAAGACACACGGTAGTGTGTCGTGCGGCCCAAGTAGCCGGCGCGCCACACCGTGAGTATATTTACAGGAAGAAAGTAAACGCGATTTTCACACCTTTGTAGCTCCGTGATTCCTTATCCTATTAAAACCAAAGTTGCTACAGAAATGCCGGCGAGGTAGGGGAGTCCACATACCAAATTTGAAGAAAATCGCTCCAGCCATTTCCGAGATACGAGCGGCCAAAGTTTGGGTTGTTTTTTCTTCGTTTTTTTCTTCTACTTCTTTTCGCACACTTTGCAAAATCCGCAATAAAACACGAATTCGTGCTTGGATCGGACTGAAATTTGGCACACTTAAAGGGCTCATTAAGGCGAATCTCAGTACCAAGTTTGGTAGGAATCCGATGAACATTCACGGAGTTATGACCGATTATCTGTGTAAAATAAGGTCGAAGGTCTGTCACGCCCACAGGGTAAACCGCTTGAAGGAATGAGCTGAAAATTGCTATGTAGATGGAGTAACTATCGTAGGAGTGCCTTTTTGTGGTTTGAAAGGAATTCAGTTAAAGGCCATCGAGATATGACACAAAACCCAACCTATGTCACAATTACGCGATCGACTTTTATGAATAAAAAAACTATTAGTTTTCACGCCTACCAGGCAAACCGCTTAGAACAGTGAGCTGAAAATCGGTGTGTAGTTGGAATAATTATCATAGAAAGTCCTTGCAGTAGTACAGAAGAATCGGATTACAAACCATTGAGTTATGATTCCAAAGCCAACTACGTGTAGCATATGCGAGATCGAGATACTCTAATAGAACAGTCACCCTAATAAAGCATTCAGCTACGTTTATAACTCAGGGGCGGATCTAGGGGGGGGGGGGGGGGGGGGGGGCTTTGGGGGCTGAAGCCCCCCCCTTCATATTTAGGCTTTACTTGATCAATATGCTGAGTATTATAATGTAATTTTGTCTTAGCATAATTATATGACCACAAATAATACAAATACTCATAAAACCACCTTATAAACATCTTTCCAAGGTATTATCAGTGGATTTATGCTAAAGTTTATGCAACAAGGACTCGGATCAGCATTGGAGGTGTACAAGATCGAGATACTCTAATAGAGCAGTCAGCTAACTACTCTAATAGAATATTCACTGGAAACATGTAGTTGTTTCTGTTATGGAATTTTCCTAATTTGCCTGCACCTATACATACAATGAAGTACATTGATATGTTTAAAGGGCTTCATTCATCTACTTGTGCATGGCAATACTTAATTCAGGTACACAATTTCCATTGAAAATGCTCTCAGATTTAATCTTGTATTGTTCAAATTTCAATATTTTCCACTTTCAACATTCTTATTCTAACATGCACCTTCTTCAGTATTCTAACATACACCTTCTTCAGTATTCTAACATGCACCTTCTTCAGTATTCTAACATGCACCTATTCAGTGTTGTGCAATTGTGAGAGGGGTGCATCATGTACTCGGTTGTCTGTACCTATCCAAACTTTTCCATTAGCAAAATGCTTTAGAGAGCCTTACCTATAATCTAAAGGCTGTATATAAAATATCTACAGGCAGAAAATATTATGAATTTTATGTGGAAATGTGCAGTATTTTAGCATCTATTTTTCAAAAATTTCCAGGGGGGGCATGCCCCCAGACCCCCCTAGTTCCAGCATGCTTTGCATGCTGGGAAGTGTGCTTTGCACACCTCTACCCAAGAGATTAGTACCTTGAGTTAGCCCCCCCTTTTATAAATCCTAGATCCGCCCCTGTAACTTACTCCATTATAGAATTTCTTTGGCATTGCAAGTTATTCTGTAGGGAGTTCAGCTACAAACAGTTAATCTTATAGACAATTCAGCTACAAGCAAGTCATCCTGTAGAGAGTTCAGCTACAACAAGTCACTCTGTAGAGAATTCAGCTACAAACAAGTCACTGCGTAAAGGGTTCAGCTACAAAAAAAGCTACCTAGTAGAGAGTTCATCTAGATCAGCTACAAACAAGTTACTTTATGCAATGTTCAGCTACAAGTAAGTCACTCTGTAGAGAGTTCAGCTACAAACAAGTCACTCTGTAGAGAGTTCAGCTACAAACAAGTCACTCTGTAGTACAAACAAGTCACCGTGGAGAGAGAGTTCAGCAACCAATCAAAAAACCACCATGTAAAAGAGTTCAGCTATACAAACAAGATATAACTCTATAGAGAGATCAGGTAGAAACTTAACAGATCACACTGTAGAGAGTTCAGCTAGAAACAAGTCATCCAGACTAAGTAGAGAGATCAACTAGAAAACATCACCTTGTAGAGAGTTCAAATCACCCTGCAGATATTTCAGCTACAAACAAATCACCCTATAGAGAGATCAGCTAGAATAAGTCACCTTGTAAAGAGTTTAGCTACAAAGAAACTACCATGTAGAGAATTCAGCTATGAATAGATCATCCTGTCGAGAGTTCAGCTAGAAACAAGTCATCCTGTAGAGAGATCAACTAGAAGAAGTTACCTTGTAAAGAGTTCAGCTACAAAGAAACAACCATGTAGAAAGTTCAACTGCACACAAATCAAACTGTACAGAGTTCAGCTACAAACAAATCACCCTGTAGAGAGATCAGCTAGAAACAAGTCACCCTGTAGAGAAATCAACTAGAAGAAGTTACCTTGTAGAGAGTTCAGCTGCAAACAAACCATCATGTAGAGACTTCAGCTGCAAACAAATCACCCTGTAGAGAGTTCAGCTACGAAAGGATCACCCTGTAGAGAGTTCAGCTAGAAACAAGTCTTCCTGTAGAGAGATCAGCTAGAAGAAGCTACCTTGTAGAGAGTTCAGCTACAAAGAAACCACCATGTAGAGAGTTCAACTGCAAACAAATCGAATTGTAGAGAGTTTAGCTACCAACAAATCATCATGTAGAGAGTTCAGCTAGAAACAAGTTATTCTGTAAAGAGATAAGCTAGAAGAGGTTATCTTGTAGAGTGTTCAGTTATGAACAAACCATCATGTAGAAAGTTCAGCTGCAAACGAATCACCCTGCAGAGAGTTCAGCTACGAGAAGATCACCGTATAGAGAGTTCAGCTAGAAGAAGTCACCTTGTAGAGAATTCAGCTGCAAAGAAACCACCATGTAGATAGTTCAGCTGTAAACAAATCATCCTGTAGAGAGTTCAGCTACGAACAGGTCACCCGGTAGAGTTCAGCTAGAAACAAGTCCCCCTGCAGAGAGATCAGCTAGAAACAAGTCATCCTGTAGAGAGACCAGCTAGAACAAGTCACTTTGTATGTAGAAAGTTCAGCTACAAAAAAAATCACCCTGTAGAGAGGTCAGCTACAAACAAATCTCCCTTTATAGAGATCAGCTAGAAGAAGTTACCTTGTAGAGAGTTCAGCTACAAAGAAACCATCATGTAGAGAGTTCAGCTGCAAACAAATCACCCTTAGAGAGTTCAGCTACAAACAAATCACCCTCTAGAAAGATCAGCTAAAAGAAGTCACCCTGTAGAGAGTTCAGTTACAAAGAAACCACCATGTAGAGAGTTCAGCTACAAACTAGTGACCTTGTAGAGACATCAGTTACCTTGTAGAGAGTTCAGCTACAAAGAAATCATCATGTAGAGAGTTCAGCTGCAAACAAATCACCTGTAGAGAGTTCAGCTACAAACAAATCTCCCTGTAGAAAGGTCAGCTAGAAGAAGTCACCTTGTAGAGAGTTCAGCTACAAAGAACCATCATGTAAAGAGTTCAGCTGCAAACAAATCACCTGTAGAGAGTTCAGCTACAAACAAATCTCCCTATAGAGAGATCAGCTAGAAGAAGTTTCGTTCAGCTACAAACAAATCACCCTGTAGAAAGATCAGCTAGAAGATGTTACCTTGTGGAGAGTTCAGCTACAAAGAAACCATCATGTAGAGAGTTCAGCTTCAAACAAATCACCTGTATAGAGTTCAGCTACAAACAAATTTCTCTGTAGAGAGATCAGCTAGAAGAAATTACCTTGTAGAGAGTTCAGCTACAAAGAAACCATCATGTAGAGAGTCAGCTGCAAACAAATCACCTGTAGAGAGTTCAGCTACAAACAAATCTCCCTGTAGAAAGGTCAGCTAGAAGAAGTCACCTTGTAGAGAGTTCAGCTACAAAGAACCATCATGTAGAGAGTTCAGCTGCAAACAAATCACCTGTATAGAGTTCAGCTACAAACAAATCTCTCTGTAGAGAGATCAGCTAGAAGAAGTCACCTTGTAGAGAGTTCAGCTACAAAGAACCATCATGTAAAGAGTTCAGCTGCAAACAAATCACCTGTAGAGAGTTCAGCTACAAACAAATCTCCCTATAGAGAGATCAGCTAGAAGAAGTTTCGTTCAGCTACAAACAAATCACCCTGTAGAAAGATCAGCTAGAAGATGTTACCTTGTGGAGAGTTCAGCTACAAAGAAACCATCATGTAGAGAGTTCAGCTTCAAACAAATCACCTGTATAGAGTTCAGCTACAAACAAATTTCTCTGTAGAGAGATCAGCTAGAAGAAATTACCTTGTAGAGAGTTCAGCTACAAAGAAACCATCATGTAGAGAGTCAGCTGCAAACAAATCACCTGTAGAGAGTTCAGCTACAAACAAATCTCCCTGTAGAAAGGTCAGCTAGAAGAAGTCACCTTGTAGAGAGTTCAGCTACAAAGAACCATCATGTAGAGAGTTCAGCTGCAAACAAATCACCTGTATAGAGTTCAGCTACAAACAAATCTCTCTGTAGAGAGATCAGCTAGAAGAAGTTACCTTGTAGAGAGTTCAGCTACAAAGAAACCATCATGTAGAGAGTTAAGGTGCAAACAAATCACCTGTAGAGAGTTCAGCTGCAAACAAATCACCTGTATAGAGTTCAGCTACAAACAAATCTCCCTGTAGAGAGATCAGCTAGAAGAAGTTACCTTGTGGAGAGTTCAGCTACAAAGAAACCATCATGTAGAGAGTTAAGGTGCAAACAAATCACCTGTAGAGAGTTCAGCTACAAACAAATCTCCCTGTAGAGAGATCAGCTAAAAGAAGTTACCTTGTGGAGAGATCAGCTACAAAGAAACCATCATGTAGAGAGTTAAGGTGCAAACAAATTACCTGTAGAGAGTTCAGCTACAAACAAATCTCTCTGTAGAGAGATCAGCTAGAAGAAGTTACCTTGTAGAGAGTTCAGCTACAAAGAACCATCATGTAGAGAGTTCAGCTGCAAACAAATCACCTGTATAGAGTTCAGCTACAAACAAATCTCCCTGTAGAAAGGTCAGCTAGAAGAAGTTACCTTGTAGAGAGTTCAGCTACAAAGAAACCATCATGTAAAGAGTTCAGCTGCAAACAAATCACCTGTATAGAGTTCAGCTACAAACAAATCTCTCTGTAGAGAGATCAGCTAGAAGAAGTTACCTTGTAGAGAGTTCAGCTACAAAGAAACCATCATGTAAAGAGTTCAGCTACAAACAAATCTCCCTGTAGAAAGGTCAGCTAGAAGAAGTTACCTTGTAGAGAGTTCAGCTACAAAGAACCATCATGTAGAGAGTTCAGCTGCAAACAAATCACCTGTATAGAGTTCAGCTACAAACAAATCTCCCTGTAGAGAGATCAGCTAGAAGAAGTTTCCTTCTAGAGAGTTCAGCTACAACAAATCACCCTGTAGAAAGATCAGCTAGAAGAAGTTACTTTGTGGAGAGTTCAGCTACAAAGAAACCATCATGTAGAGAGTTAAGGTGCAAACAAATCACCTGTAGAGAGTTCAGCTACAAACAAATCTCCCTGTAGAGAGATCAGCTAGAAGAAATCACCTTGTAGAGAGTTCAGTTACAAAGAAACCACCATGTAGAGAGTTCAGCTGCAAAGAAATCACCCTGTAGAAAATTCAGCCACAAACAAATTACCCTGTAGAAAGATCAGTTATAGAAGAAGTTACCTTGTAGAGAGTTCAGCTACAAAGAAACCATTCTGTAAAGAGCTCAGCTGCAAACAAATCACCTGCACAGAATTCAGCTACAAACATACCACCCTGTAGAGAGATCAGCTAGAAGAAGTTACTTGTATATTGTTCAGCTACAAACAATTCACCCTATAGAGAGAGCAGCAAGAAGAAGTAACTTTGTAGAGTGTTTAGTTACAAAGAAACCACCATGGAGAGTTCTGTAATAAATATATGTATAATTTGTACATTTACTGATAAAATCAGAAATATTTAAAGTACATCTGCTTCATCCTTTCTTCTTCCTGTGGAAAAGAAAAAAAAGACAGGTTAAAAAAGTCCCAAAGCTGGCCTATGGCCGGATAGGCCGGCTTTGGGGTATACAAATACAAAAAGAAGTGAAATCTAATCCAAAACAGCCAGCTGTAAAAAAAGTGTGCGGTCCTCAAAAAGGCTATGGTGAAAAAAGATGTGAAATCTAAGGTGGCGGCCAAGAAATGGCTGTGATGGTAGGTTAATGGTAAAAATTTTAATAACGGCAATTTAGATGAATTTTTTGCCAAGACCAAGCGGCACAAAAATTCACCTGAATTGTTGTTATTAAAATTTTTACCATTAACCTACCATCACAGCCATTTCCTGGCCGCCACCTTGGATTTCACATCTTTTTTCTCCATAGCCTTTTTGAGGGCCGCACACTTTTTTTACAGCTGGCTGTTTTGGATTAGATTAATAAATATACCCAAATATCCGTGTAGTACGCGAAAATATATTTCTAAACTTTCCAAGTTCAATTATCTCAAAAAGTATAAACGCGTCTAAGGTTCCGTTTTTACTGGTAATCCATAACTTGACATGTAAGTATGGTACCAGCCTGAAATTTGTTCACTTTACACTCCTAACATAGTAATATTCCTGGATGTAATTTTAAAACAATAAGTTAAACACATATCAGTTATAACTCATCAAAATTTGCAAAATTTGGTAAGGCTATAAGACCCCTTTTCGCTGATCCAGTCACGTATATCAAAAAATATGGAATAAATTCTGAAATCACTCAGTGGCCAGTGATCTGTACTTACCATTAAGGCGATCTGCCTAAAGGGGCCTAGATTTGTAAGTTCATATGAGTTAGAAATGCTACTAAGCCAATTGTATATTTGCACTTTTTATACGCAGCTGTATAGCTACAGTACAATGTCTCCGGTATTACACATGTTTCCAGGATTACTTTTACTTATACCCATATCACCATTGTTATCCGTATTACCATTACGCATGGATTCACCAGCTATAATTCAATATGTAAAAGGTTAACAAATGTTCAAGTATACTGGAGGTCTGGCTGATGAAGCCACTATCTTTTACAAACGTCTGGCTTCTCTTTTGTCCAATGAGTGGGGGATAGTTACTCGGTTACTCTAGGCTGGCTCAGTTGCCGTCTTTCTTTGCTGCACTCTGCTATTGCCTGTATCCATGGTGCTTGATCATCATCTGGTCACTTTGACAGAACTCCACCTCCAATGGATCTGGTTAGAGTGGAATCACGCTTAAAGAACTGATTTCTGTATGAGCTTTCTGTTTTGTTTATTGTACTTGTGTATTTACCATTTTAAAAAGTATACTACAGACATACTAGTAGACATTAATCTCTGATTCTATACTGACTGAATTAGGGATTAAGCAACATCTGCTAGTAAATTAAATATGCAGGTATAGGAAATCTTACTACTTTTTACTTGTTTATGTACTTCTAAGGTTGGGCAATGTTTCAATAAATCACCAACATCACCTAAGCAAGTTCTTGCAATACTATTATCACAAGACGCAAGTTTTCACCTTTGTAATATTATTACATAGGCAACATTTATCATAATTTGCAATAATCATTGCATTTATTATCTATTTTGCATCTCTGATCTAGGCCTCACATTTGATACAGTTCATGCATATCATTGCTAACTATGCCAGTTTGTTACCTTGTTAGCAAAGAAATTGTGCTTTTAACCTAATTCTCAATGAAAACAAGTAGTTATATGGACTCTGGCTTGTCTCACTCTGTGGTTGTGTTTCAATTTTCACATGCAGTATTGCAATAATCGCCTCATGTAATAATCGCATGTCACAAGTTCAATATTGCCCAACCTAGCCAAATTTTAATTTTTCCTTCTACTTGTACAGTAATGCTAAGAGTACCAGTATTCCATGGAGTGGGTTATTTTTGAAGGGTTTATAATTTTGTATATAATTCAAATAAATGATTCTTAAATTTATGTCAAGACATTCTATTATACAAAATATTGAATTATATGGTTGTCAAATGTGCTTAGTGTGGGCATGTACATACACAGCAGTATGTTGTTAAATGGCGGTATCCCATAACTCTTCGTCAATATTTTAAACAAGTGTCAAAGAAACTTCTAGACCCAGACAAGCCTATCTCAAGTAATAACACTAGCTTTGATTCAGGATGCCAATGCGGTCTATCTGAAAACTGCTGCTCAATCCAACACAAATCATACAATCAGACTTACAGGAGTTCAACAGTCTAGATTTGCTTAAAAGCATGGTGATAAGGAATGATTCATCATTTTACAAAACAATATTGTGTACAAGGAATCCCAGAAGGTCAGTCAGCACATGAAAGTACAAATATACTAGAGTTTACTAATCGGAGCGGTGATTTCTAGAACCCGGTGATTGCTAGAAGCTGATAATTAGCTGTTTTTACTATAATTGGAAATTGGTTGTAATGGGCTGTGGCCAGCAGATTATTGGTCTATTTAGCAGCAGCAGCTGCAGTACCACCAGAAGGCTGGTGGCAAAGGCTCTGGGGCATCTGGATCAGTGGAATGGAATGGTGGAATGGACTGGAATGGAATGGTTGACTGGAATTGAATAGTGCAATGGAATAGTATTTAGGTAATTTCAATTACTAGTCACCTCTTTATAAAGACCACCTTCTAACAAAGACCACCTCTTTATAAACACTGTTTAACTTTTATGTTTAAATTGCTGCTATCTTGTTGTTTTAAAGTGCATCCTCATAGGATGGTCTTATTGATCAGTTGTGTGCCGCATGCCCTAGAAACGTCAGAGTGATATCTGATTTGTAATACAGCCATGCAAAATCAGTTTGGCTGTATATACAAAACTGACATACCCATCAAGCTAAAAATAACTGACAACTACAGGAGAATAATTTTTATAAATTATAGCCAGTTAGTTGCCGGTATTGACATTCATTTCTTGGCTTCACCAGATATCATGGCCTCACCAGATATCATTATCTGGTGAGTACAAGAAATGAATGTCTATACCAGCAACTAACTGGCTATAATTTTAAAAAATTTGGTCCTTTATCACTGACTAAGCACAGTGTTGCTGCATTTCTAAGTAATTACGTATACCTTTAACTCTAATTTTCTAGTAATTTAGCTGCCTTTTTCTCCTCTATAATGACAATTGGAAATTTTAAAGGTACCAATTACAGGGAATTAATTAGGAATGCAGCAGACTACACAAGTCAATGATAAAAGACCAAGATTTTTTAGTTGCCAGTATAATTAACATTCATTTCTTGGCTACACCAAATGTTAGCTCCATTAGTTGCATTGCTTTTAGTTTTGTGGATGTATCGTCTTTTTTTGTATATAGCCAAGCTGTTTCTGTATGGGGTAGCTATTACTGTATTTATAATAAATCAGATATCACTCTGGCTTTTCTAGACACAACATGTGGCACACAATTCATTGATAAGACTGTCTTATAGGGATATATCACTCTAAACAACAATAAAATGATCTTTGTAAACAGGTGGTCTTTATTAAGAGGTGACTACTGACTGAAATTACCTAAGTACCATTCCATTCCAGTCCACCATTTCATTCCACCATTCTATTCCACTGAATCCAGACACCCAAGGCTCTGGTACTACTTAAGTTGATGTTTTGTAGAAACCACAAAGATAAACAGTGATGGATTAGGCTGCTCTTGTCTGACTACCAACTTTAAGTGTACAATATCAGCATTGGCTGGCTTTACTAGCACTACTTTTGGTGGAATATATACACAAGTATAACTTGCAGAAACGTATCAGTTAACTATCAGTAAAACATGGTAAAAATATATTGGATATTGGTTTCCCAAAAAACAGTAGGAGTCATTACAACATTAATATTATTCCTTGCCTTTATACCCTCCTCTATCACAGTGCCTGGACATGAGGTAGAATTCTGAAGGAAGCAAGCATCCAGTCAACATGATTGGGTTTGGGTTTGGTAGGTGTACAGGTGAAGGGGGCCTATTAAATTAGGCAATTAGTGTTAAACTGCCTAGCCAGCAAGAAAGGAACATAATGCTTAGGTGCAAAACAGACTATTTTGGGATCTATATTTTATTTATGCCAAAATTAAACCAATTTAGAGGGCCACAGAAAGACAGTAATGAACTGTCTTTCCACCCAAGCATTATGATCCTGTAACAATATTTCATGCTCCTATGAATGATTATTAACCAGGCATATAAACAGGGGGTGAAGGAGACAAGGGAGAGGCACAAACAAGTTCAGATTCACCATCTAAAAGGAAGAGGAGAGAGCAATCTTGAGTTGTAGTTGAAATAACATTTTGTGTGAAACAGCACTCAGCATAGTCTTCATGGTTGAAATATATTTTAGGTTGTTGTAAGACTTAAAAGCAGTTACAATGTTGCAACTCTGCCAGCAATACTTTTTTGGAGTTGTTTAGTATGCAAGAAAGGTGTTGTTAACCAGTCACTCAAACGTGGGCATGAGATGTAGCCTATAATCACATTGTGAACCCATTTGTTACAAGTGCTTAACTTATGATGATTAAGGTAGTAAAAAGGAGCACCAAAGATGTATCCTTACACAGAGCATAAAATATGATATGGACCCAATGGTAGATTAAAGTGAGGTGGGGTATTTAACTAATGATACTGTTTCAAGATTTTAGAGTTGTGCTAAATGTCTTTTAATAAAAGCATTTTGCTCCCATGATACACCAACTAAACATTCGCTACTGCATTGTGGATGGCTAAGTGTTGGCATACGTATGTACTTAGTCTAAATCTCTATAATATTGAAATGTATGTGAACTATCATCTGTTGTTATGTGAGGCTCCATCCACATTACTGAATGTGTAGCCATTCTGTTTGTTGGCTTTTTCTTTCAAGTGTATAACTATTAGCACTTTACTCAAGAATTTTCAATCCCTTATAATTGCAGCCCAATGGTTTGTCAGTTACTTTACCAAGTGGAAGGTGACTTTTATTTATTTTTATTTTATGAACACTCCCACCACGATTGGTCCACTTTTATAAAGATGGCAGTTGTAATTTTTTTTTTGTCCTAACTGCTTCTTTTAGCAGTCTATTTTTTACTGTAGCAGTAATTTGTATGCACTTAGATGAAAGCACAGACATGAGACTGCTGATAAAAGCATGCTACACTAGTGCCTATCCACACTAGTGCTTATCATTACTATCGCAGTAATGATGTATTGCTATCACCCTCATGGTTGAATATCACAATATCACTCTATCAATGTAGCCATGTGGTATTTGCTTTTCGTCTTAGCAAGATCCTGTGTTATGGGTACACTCATGTCTATTCAGGTAGAACTGCACTTTCAAATATGTGATATGTTGGTATTGCCATTAAAGCAGTAAGATAATATACAACGAAATAACAATGTTTGAAAACATAACATTGCACAATTGTACGCACAAACATATAGAATGTAGTGGCAATTAGTCAGCTTCCTGCAGCTGGGGAGGGGAGTTATAATGTGAACTACCGACCTCAGCATGAGTGGGTAGTGGGTAGCACTGGTAACATGGGCACTGGTAGCATCGGTACATATTACTGCATTACAATACAATAATCATTGGTCATAATTCCTACTTAATAACACCTGTATTACCTATGTCAACTTCACTCATGATACTGTGCATAGCATATCCAACTTACCTATGTGCTTTCCATGTTACCAGTGCTACCCATATTACCAGTGCTACCCATGATACCATTGCTACCCATGTTACCAGTGCTATCCATGCTACCCATGTTACCAGTGCTACCCATGTTACCCATGCTACCAGTGCTACCCATGTTACCGGTGCTACCAGTACCCATGTTACCAGTGCTACCCATGTTACCAGTGCTACCCATGTTACCAGTGCTACCCATGTTATTAGTGCTATCAGTGCTACCCATGTTACCAGTGCTACCCATGTTACCAGTGCTACCCATGTTACCAGTGCTACCAGTGCTACCCATGTTACCAGTGCTACCCATGTTACCAGTGCTATCAGTGCTACCCATGTTACCAGTGCTACCCATGCTACCCATGTTACCAGTATTACCCATGTTATCAGTGCTACCCATGTTACCAGTGTTACCCATGTTACCAGTGCTACCCATGTTACCAGTGCTACCCATGTTATTAGTGCTATCAGTGCTACCCATGTTACCAGTGCTACCCATGTTACCAGTGCTACCCATGTTACCAGTGCTACCCATGTTACCAGTGCTACCAGTGCTACCCATGTTACCAGTGCTACCAGTGTTACCCATGTTACCAGTGCTACCCATGTTACCAGTGCTACCCATGTTACCAGTGCTATCAGTGCTACCCATGTTACCAGTGCTACCCATGCTACCCATGTTACCAGTATTACCCATGTTATCAGTGCTACCCATGTTACCAGTGTTACCCATGTTACCAGTGCTACCCATGTTACCAGTGCTACCCATGTTACCAGTGCTACCAGTGCTACCCATGTTACCAGTGTTACCCATGTTACCGTGCTACCCATGTTACCAGTGCTACCCATGCTACCAGTGCTACCCATGTTACCAGTGCTACCCATGCTACCAGTGCTACACATGTTACCAGTGCTACCCATGTTACCAGTGCTACCCGTGTTACCAGTGCTACCCATGTTACCAGTGTTACCCATATTACCAGTGTTACTATTAACTACACTTTCCTACTACTGTGGTATATACTAAACAATTACACAATGATGTATTGATGATGTATTGTAAGGACAAGATACACATAGAACCACCCGAACTCTCTACAGGATACTTTCTTTGTAGCTGAACTCTCTACGGAGTGATTTTTTTGTAGCTGAACTCTGTATAGGGTGATTTGTTAGTACCTGTACTTTCTACAGGGTGATTTGTACTGTATATAGCTGAAAATTCTGCAGTGCGGTTTGTATCTATTTTAATGACTTTGTAGAGAAATGGTTGCTTATGTAGTTATCTTAAGCTAGTACTATATATTATATGTGATGCCGCTTAACACATTACTATCCCAGTAAGGGAAAAATCATCTGAAGGAAAGCTAAATACCCAACTACACCTCCCAGCATATGTACTGTACTGTATACATACACTGTACTTACATCTGTCTGTTTCACAGTGTCCCCTGTAGTAGAAGGCACCAAATCAATGCTACTAGAAGAGGATACCCCAGCAGAGACTTATAATGTAGAAGTTGAATGTGATATTAGACCTAGTAGTACAGCTGATTATTGTGAAGTGATTGTTTGTAATGATGACAGTACTCTTTCAGGTATTACATATGTTATTATGTACATGTACATATGCAGTACTTACAGTATATACATGCAGGGTGAATGTTTGCAATTGAGTGTTGAAGTATTCATATGTGACACATTGTACAGTGTATCATACAGTACGATAGTAACTGTACAGTAGGAACCACAAAGGAGTAGGCATGGCCCACTCAATAATATCGCCCAAAAATCAGCCTCAAATTCCCTTACGACGATGACGCAGTATTGGTGAGGTAAAACTAAACCCAAACAAGCTTTCAGATCGAGCCGAAACACTTTCAACAAGTTGCTACGGAATTTTTAAAAGTTTTTACTCAACAGAATTTTCTACTGACTGACTGAGTATGTAAGTGAGTAACTGACTGATTCCTTCAGACAAGCGTAACTTGATCTTGAGCACAGTAGGGATATAACACTTCTTATTGTTTTACTGTGATTGACACGGACTACTCCAACTTGTTTCAGTACTTTTTATCAATGTGCTATGGTCCCTACTCTAGTTGAAAATTCCAAATTTTTGCATGTACTTGTGTAGTATAAGTCAAGTTAATACTACCATTTACATGTAATACATGGATATGTAACACTTTCACACCTCAGATCAAAGGAACCGCCCGGGCTACATTTCGTATGTAGCCGAGCTAGCCGGGCTACATACGAAATAATGTAGCTGGATACAACTAGGCACTGATTATATATACGTAGATGCCGAAATCGATTGTGGGGATCGAATAATACTCACATGATTAGGATGCACGACTTGGATTTCGCTGTGAAAACCACTCAAACGGAAAGCGTTTTGTTATCCTCACCATCTTACGAGTTGAAAAACGTTGGGCTAAGGTGAAAACTAGTGCTACAGCTTATTCATTCGATCGTTTCCGCACGTTTTTGAATACGGACGCACCCCCATCACGAAGCTACCACTCTGCACGGAGTAACTACTCTACAGCATCAGTTGACCTTGCACTGGGGGAGGGGCGTCTTGGGGCCGTTTAAGCCCCATTTCCTTTTTTTTCTATTCTGTGTTCTGTAGGTTCTGTTTCAGTAGCTCTGTAGGTTCCGTTTCAGTAGCTCTGTAGGTGTAGGAAAAGGCTAAACCCATTTTATAGAACATCTTAGCGTAGAGTAGAGTGTGGTGGATGGGAGTGCCAACTTGGGCCGGTTCTTCTTTCTTTAAAAAAAAAACAAAAAAAAACAAGCAAGCGTCTAGGCCTTTAGTTAACTGTGTAGTTTTCCCATAAATGATTCAATAGCACTGAGTAAAACATTACATTTGCGTAACGGAAACTCTCCGTGATATCTCTAGGATATGTCCGTTTACCATAACCGAACGTATCCAGAACTCACTAGCTGCTGGCCCAAAATGGAAAATTTTAGGTATGCATATATAATACATCCAGTGGCTGCACTCGTATTGGCTTGGGTGATTGATTGCCCTGTATAGGCTATCAGCCTAATAATTGTTACATATTAGTTGTAACATGGGGCATTCGGGCTTTGCCTGATATGTATGCCCTCTGCCCTCGAGACTGCAGCCCTCGGGCAGTTGGGCATACATATCAGGCAAAGCCCTCATGCCCGTGTTACAACTATTACATGTAACATGGTTACATGTGTATAAATACAAGCTTTACAGTGCTTAAATCAAGACACACGGTGGTGTGTCGTGCGGCCTAAGAAGCTGGCGCGCAACACCCGTGAGTATATTGACAGGAAGAACGAAAATGCATTTTTTGCACCTCTGTAGCTCTGTGTTGCCTTGATGAAGCCAGATAATTTTTGCTGTTGACACGCCTGTCTACTTCAGTACTCCACATACCAAATTTTAGCGAAATCGCTTCAAGCGTTTCCAAGATATGCAACTTCAAAAATTGGCTTAGTTTCTCCATTTTTTTTTTCTTTCTTCTTTATCTTCTTATTTTTCTTCCTCTTTTCACACACTTACAAAAACTGGTCTAAACCGTGAACGCCTTATCCGATTGCATTGGAATTTGGCACACAGAAGGGGTTATTAAGGCACATCTCGGTACCAACTTTGGCTGGAATACTATAAATGGGCAAAGAGTTATTAGTGATTATTCACAAAAAATAACACCAATATGTTGTCACGCCTACAAGGTAAACCGCTTATGGGAAGAAGCTGAAAAAAATCGGTGGGTATATAGGCTACATAACTATTGAACCTCAAACCTTTTGTGGTTTGAAAGAAATCGAGCTAAAAACCAGGAAGATACAGTACAACGAAATAACCAACATTGTGTTACAATTATGCAATTGAGATTAGCTAATAAAAAACGACTACTTGCCACGCCTACCAGATAAACCGCTTGGGTAATCCTTTGAAAATCGCTGTACAGATGGAGTAACCATCTTAGAAAGGCTCTTCAATGTTGTAGAAGAACCAGACTTAAAGCCATGGAGTTATAACACAAAATCCAACTTAGTGTAGAAAATGCGAGATCGAGACACTCTAATAGAGCAGTCATCCTAATAGAGCAGTCACCCTGAAGAGAATTCAAGGGATCAGCTAGAAACAAGTAACCTGTATAGAGATCAGCTACAAAAAAAATCATCCTTTAGAGAGTTCAGCTACAAACAATTCACCCTGTAGAGAGATCAGCTAGAAGAATTTACCTTGTAGGGAGCTCAACTACGGAAAGAGATAGTCCAGGTAGAAGAAGTCACCTTGTAGAGAGTTCAACTACAAAGAAACCACCATGTAGAGAGTTCAGCTGCAAACAAATCACCTGTAGAGAGTTCAGCTACAAACAAATCACCCTGTAGAGAGATCAGCTAGAAGAAGTCACTTTGTAGAGAATTCAGCTGCAAAGAAGCCATCATGTAGAAAGTTCAGCTACAAACAAATTGCCTGTACAGAGATCAGTTAGAAGAAGTTTCCTTGTACAGAGTTCAGCTACAATAAATCTCCCTGTAGAAAGATCAGATAGAAGAAGTCACCTTGTGGAGAGTTCAGCTACAAAGAAACCATAGTGTAGACAGTTCCGCTGCAAACAAATCACCTGTAGAGAGTTCAGCTACAAACAATCCACCCTGTACAGAGATTAGCTAGAAGAATTTACCTTGTGGAGAGTTCAGCTACAAACAAATGACCCTGTAGAGAGATCAGCTCACCTTGTAGAGAGTTCAGCTACAAAGAAACTACCATGTAGAGAGTTCAGCTGCAAACAAATCATCCTGCAAAGAATTCAGCTACAAACAAATCACCCTGTAGAGAGATCAGCTAGACGAAGTTACCTTGTAGATAGTTTAGCTACAAGCAATTCACCCTGTAGAGAGATCAGCTAGAAGAAGTCACCTTGTAGAGTGTTCAGTTACAAAGAAACCTCCATGTAGAGAGTTCTGTAATAAATATATGTATTATAATATAATCTGTACATTTATTGATAAAATCAGAAATATTTAAAATATTTTTAACATCTGCTTCGTCTTTTCTTCTTCCTGTGGTAAAGAAAAAAGATAGGTTTAAAAAGCCCCAAAGCCGGCCTAATTTGGGGTATACAAATACAAAAAGAAGTGAAATCTAATCCAAAACAGCCAAGCTGTAAAAAAAGAGTGTGCCCTCATAAAGGCTATGGTGAAAAAAGATGTGAAATCCAAGATGGCAGCCAAGCAATAGCTGTGATGGTAGGTTAATGGTAAAAGCTTTAATAACGACATTTCAGGTGAATTTTGTGCCAAGACCGAGCAGCACCAAAATTCACCTGAATTGTTGTTATTAAAATTTCTACCATTAACCTACCATTGCAGCCATTTCTTGGCCACCACCTTGGATTTCACATCTTTTTTCACCATAGCCTTTTTGAGGGCCACACTCTTTCTTGGCTGTTTTGGATTAGATAATAATTCCAAAAATGTCTATTTTTGTACTAATCAAGAATTTATAATGTATATGTATACAACATACTATTTGTGATGTCCTAACTCTTGTACGTAGCTCATGTATATACAGTGTAAGTGTACATCCATACACATACATATGAGGCATGGGGTGATGTACATTTTAAAGTAAAGTATAGTGTATGCACTACCCTTATGTTTTAATACAAGATACTTATGTCTGGTACATGTATGATCTAGAGTGTACTGTTACTAAATGTACATTATCACTTCAGCTTCAGCCATTATTGTGGATGATATGGCTAGAGTGACAGTTACTGGTCTAGTGTGTGAGGAGACATACTCAATCGTAGCCGGTGGGATAATTACAAATGGTGTAATGATGGACCAAACGTTGGATGGGCCCAGATTTCATACAGAAATTATTCTTGCCTCAGCTTGTCCAGTAGTTATAACAACTACTACAACAATGACAACTGGTAAGGGAGTTATTTAATTTTCTTGATGTGTGTGGTGGATACATTTAGAGTAGTATAGTGCACTGTACTTGTACATGGAATTCTTAGTTAGTTAGTAAGTTGGTACACTCTCAGACAAATTTGATAAATCACATGATTCAGACATGGGTTTCATTTACGTATATATTATACTGTACTGTTTTAAGTAGGAATGTCTGCCTAACTGCCTGTCCACAGTCAAAAGGCTGGAGCCCAAATGAAGCACTGTACGACTACCATTTATGCCACAATAATAAATTCACCAGTGGGATGAATGCTTTGGGGTTCTGATGAGTGTGTGCCATCTGCACCTTGTCTTCCCCTTTTTATTTTCAATCAGGCTGGTTGTGTTCATGATGTAATGAAACCATATCAAGATACGTATATATTAATTTTCCCTATCAACACTTTCCTTGAGCAGCATATATAGATGCCACATACGTACTTATTTAAGCCCTTAAACTTGGTAGATAGCTACCTGTAATTTCACAATACCAGTAGGTTCAATGCAACATGATCTTGGTTGATTAACAACGATCGAGCACTGAGAACACCCCTCTTAACAATTTATCATGATGATAAATACCGTTATTATTGGCTTAGCTGTATTCATAATACTAGCATGATGAAATAGTGAAAAGCCTGATTCAAGGTGCTCTAATACAGCGGTCACCCTAATAGAACAGTGACATATGTATAGCTGTATGCTATAACAAAAAACAAACTAGTGTATTTAATATTATTAATTTGAAGATGAAGTAGGGATCCAAGCGATAAAAAGTAGTGAAACAAGAAACAAATGATGGTATTACAGCATAGCTCAGTGGGAAAATTCCTACTACTAGTATCATACAGTATGATAGTACCTGTATACCGGGGGCCACAAAGGTTTGAGCATGGCCCATAAAAAAACATCACTCAAAAATCAGTCTCGCTTTTCCATGACGATGATGAGGCAGTATTGGTTAGGTAAAATTAAGCCCAAACAAGACTTCAGATCAACCTGAAAGATTGCTATGGAATTTATATGAAACAGAATTCTCTACTGAATGACTGAGATTCCTTCAGCTAGACAAGTGTAACTCGATAAAGGGCTAAGGCTGCGGGCTTGACTTTTCACTGTTTGACATTGCTTCAGCTGGACACGTGACTTTAGGCATATCGAAGTACAGGTACATATAATGCATTCTTCGTAGACTTACCATTTCCCTCCTTTGTGTCCCATTTGTTTTTGCTGACAGCCAAAGGTGAGAAAAGACAGCAAAAAAAGTTAACGAACAAGTACACTAAAATCTGGAATTTTCAACTAGAGTAGGGATCATAGCACATCGATAAAAAGTACTGAAACAAGCTGGGGAAATCACAGTGAAACAATAAGAAGTGTTATATCCCTACTGTAGATTTTTATAATGGTGTCTTGAGCACAGTACGGATATACACTGTAACAATTCTTATTCTTATGTGTATCATGGAATACTCCAACTTGTTTCAGTGCTTTTTATCGATGTGCTATGGTCCCTACTCTAGTTGAAAATTCCATTTTTTGTGTAATTACATGTATATGTATATATGTATATATATATATCTAATCCAAAACAGCCAAGCTGTAAAAAAGTGTACGGCCCTCAGAAAGGCTATGGTGAAAAAAGATGCGAAATCCAAGGTGGCGGCCAAGAAATGGCTGTGATGGTATGTTAATGGTAAAAATTTTAATAACGACAATTCAGGTGAATTTTTGTGCCGCTTCACAAAATTTACCTAAATTGTCATTATTAAAATTTTTACCATTAACCTACCATCACAGCCATTTCTTGGCCGCCACCTTGGATTTCGCATCTTTTTTCACCATAGCCTTTCTGAGGGCCGTACACTTTTTTACAGCTTGGCTGTTTTGGATTAGATTTCATTTCTTTTTGTATTTGTATACCCCAAAGCCGGCCTATGGCCAGCTTTGGGACTTTTTTAACCTATGTTTTTTTCTTTACTACAGGAAGAAGAAAAGATGAAGTAGATGTACTTTAAATATTTTATCAGTAAATGTACAAATTATATATACTGTATAATACATATGTGACCGGATTTGCGAAAAGGAGTCTTCCACACACATCCAATTTGCCAACTTTGACAATTGATAACTTCAGATTGGAAAGAGCTATTGCCTTGAATTTTGGGCAGTGGTGAGCACCACTATAGCTGAATATATGGTGAAATTTTCAGGTTAATATGTTACTTGAACACTGAGTGATGGTCTCCAACGGTTACGGAATTGGATGTGTGTGGAAGACCCCTTTTCGCAAATCCGGTCACATAATATTATATTGATTACAGAAATCTCCATGGTGGATTCTTTGTAACTGAACACTCTACTAGGTGACTTCTTCTAATTGCTCTCTCTACAGTGTGAATTGTTTGTAGCTGAACGATCTACAAGGTAACTTCTTCTAGCTGATCTCTCTACAGGGTGATGTATTTGTAGCTGAATTCTGTATAGGTGATTTGTTTGCAGCTGAGCTCTTTACAGAATGGTTTCTTTGTAGCTGAACTCTCTAAAAGGTAACTTCTTCTAACTGATCTTTCTACAGGGCAATTTGTTTCTGGCAGAATTTTCTACAGGGTGATTTCTTTGCAGCTGAACTCTCTACATGGTGGTTTCTTTATAGCTGAACTCTCTAGAAGGTAAATTTCTTCTAGCTGATCTCTCTACAGGGAGATTTATTTGTAGCTGAACTATCTACAAGGTAACTTCTTATAGCTGATCTCTCTACAGGGTGATTTGTTCGTAGTTGAATTCTGTACAGGTGATTTGTTTGCAGCTGAGCTCTTTACAAAATGGTTTCTCTGTAGCTGAACTTTCTCCAAGGTAACTTCTTCTAACTGATCTTTCTACAGGGTGATTTGTTTGTAGCTGAGCTATCTACAAGGTAATTTCTTCTAGCTGATCTCTCTACAGGGTGATTTGTTTGTAGCTGAATTCTGTACAAGTGATTTGTTTGCAGCTGAGCTCTTTACAGAATGGTTTCTTTGTAGCTGAACTCTCTACAGGGTGATTTGTTTGTAGCTGAAATCCCTACAAGGTAACTTCTTCTAGCTGATCTTTCTATAGGGCGATTTGTTTGTAGCTGAGTTCTCTACAGGGTGTTTGTTTGCAGCTGAATTCTCTACATGGTGGTTTCTTTATAGCTGAACTCTCTACAAGGTGACTTCTTCTAGCTGATCTCTCTACAGGGTGATTTGTTTGTGGCTGAACTCTCTACAGGTGATTTGTTTGTAGCTGAACTCTCTACAAGGCGATACTTCTAGGTGATCTCTCTACAGGATTCCTTGTTTCTAACTGAACTCTCAACAGGGTGATCTGTTCATAGCTGAACTTTCTACTGGGTGATTTGTTTGCAGCTGAACTCTCTAAATGGTGGTTTCTTTGTAGCTGAACTCTCTACAAAGTGACTTCTTCTAGCTGAACTCTCTACAAGGTGACTTGTTTCTAGCTGATCTCTCTACAGGGTGACTTGTTTCTAGCTGAACTCTCTACAGGTGATTTGTTTGTAGCTGAACTCTCTACATGGTGGTTTCATTGTAGCTGAACTCTCTACAAGGTAACTTCTTCTAGCTGATCTTTTTACACTGCATATTTGTTTGTAGCTGAGTTCTCTACAGGGTAATTTGTTTGCAGCTGAACTCTCTACATGGGAGTTTCATTGTAGCTGAACTCTCTACAATGTGACTTCTTCTAGCTGAACTCTCTACAGGGTGACTTGTTTCTAGCTGAACTCTCTATAGGTGATTTGTTTGCAGCTGAACTCTCTACATGGTGGTTTCTTTGTAGCTGAACTCTCTACAAGGTAACTTCTTCTAGCCGCTTTTTCTACAAGGTGATTGAGTTTTTTGCAGCTGAACTCTTTACATGGTGGTTGCTTTGTAGCTGAACTCTCTAAAAGGTGACTTCTTCTAGCTGAACTCTCTACAGGATGATTTGTTTGCAGCTGAACTCTCTACGTGGTAGTTTCTTTGTAGCTGAACTGTCTACAATGTGACTTCTTCTAGCTGAACTCTCTACAGGGTGACTTGTTTTTAGCTGATCTCTCTACAGGGTGACTTGTTTCTAGCTGAACTCTCTACAGGTGATTTGTTTGCAGCTGAACTCTCTACATGGTGGTTTCTTTGTAGCTGAACTCTCTACAAGGTAACTTCTTCTAGCTGATCTTTCTACAGGGTGATTTGTTTGTAGCTGAATTCTCTACAGGGTGATTTATTTGCAGCTTAACTCTCTACAAGGTGACTTCTTCTAGCTGAACTCTCCACAGAGTGATTGATTTTTTTTTGCAGCTGAACTCTCTACATGGTGGTTTCTTTGTAACTGAACTCTCTACAGGGTGATTTGTTTGTAGCTGAACTCTCTACAGGGTGATTTGTTTGTAGCTGAACTCTCTACAGGGTGATCTGTTCATAGCTGAACTCCCTATAAGGTAACTTCTTCTAGCTAATCTTTCTACAGGGCGATTTGTTTGTAGCTGAGTTCTCTACAGGGTGATTTGTTTGCAGCTGAACTCTACATGGTAGTTTCTTTGTAGCTCTACAATGTGACTTCTTCTAGCTGAACTCTCTACAAGGTGACTTGTTTCTAGCTGATCTCTCTACAGGGTGACTTATTTCTAGCTGAACTCTCTACAGGTGATTTGTTTGCAGCTGAACTCTCTACATGGTTTATTTCTTTGTAACTGAACTCCCTGCAAGGTGACTTCTTCTAGCTGAACTCTCTACAGGGTGATTTGTTTGTAGCTGAACTCTCTACAAGGAAACTTCTTCTAGCTGAACTCTCTACAGGTGATTTGTTTGCAGCTGAACTCTCTACATGATGGTTTCTTTGTAGCTGAACTCTCTACAAGGTAACTTCTTCAAGCTGATGTCTCTACAGGGTCACTAGTTTTTAGCTGAAATCTCTACATGGTGGTTTATTTGTAACTGAAGTCTCTACAAGGTAACTCCTTCTAGCTGATCTTTCTACAGGGTGATTTGTTTGTAGCTGAATTCTGTACAGGTGATTTGTTTGCAGCTGAGCTTTTTACAGAATGGTTTCTTTGTAGCTGAACTCTCTACAAGGCAACTTCTTCTAGCTGATGTCTCTACAAGGTCACTAGTTTGTAGCTGAACTCTCTACACGGTGGTTTCTTTGTAACCAAACTCTCTACAAGGTGACTTCTTCTAGCTGATCTTTCTACACGGTGATTTGTTTGTAGCTGAACTCTCTAAAAGGAAACTTCTTCTAGCTGATCTCTCTACAAGGAGATTTGTTTGTAGCTGAACTTTCTACATGTGGTTTGTTTGCAGCTGAACTCTCTACATGATGGTTTCTTTGTAGCTGAACTCTCTACAAGGTAACTTCTTCTAGCTGATCTCTCCACAGGGTGATTTGTTTGTAGCTGAACTCTCTACATGGTAGTTTCTTTGTAGCTGATCTCTATACAGGTTACTTGTTTCTGATCTCTTGAATTCTCTTCAGGGTGACTGCTCTATTAGGATGACTGCTCTATTAGAGTATCTCGATCTCGCACTTGCTACACCAAGTTGGATTTCGTGTTATAACTCCGTGGCTTTATGTCTGATTCTTCTACACCATTGAAGAGCCTTTCTAAGATGATTACTCCATCTATACAGCGATTTTCAAACCATTACCCCAAGCGGTTTATCTGGTAGGCGTGGAAAGCAGTGGTTTTTTTATTAGCTAATCTCGATTGCGTAGTTGTTACACACTGTTGGTTTTTTTGTTGTATCTTCCTAGTTTTTAGCTCGATTTCTTTCAAACCACAAAAGGTTTGAGGTTCAATAGTTAACCTATTCACCCACCGATTTTCAGCTTCTTCCCATACGCGGTTTACCCTGTAGGCGTGACAACATATTAAAAAAAACAAAAATAAAAAAATAAAAACATTAGTGTTATCTTTCGTGAATAATCGCTCATAACTCTTTGCCTGTTTATCGTATTCCAGCCAAAGTTGGTACCGATATGCGCCTTTGTACCGCCCTTCTGTGTGACAAATTTCAAGGCAATCGGATATGGCGTTCGCGTTTTATAGCAGTTATTGTAAGTGTAGGACAAGAGGAAGAAAAAACGAAGAAACTAAGCCAATTTTTGAAGTCACATATCTCGGGAACGCTTGAAGCGATTTCGCTAAGATTTGGAATGTGGAGTGCTGAAGTTTGAGGGAGTGTCCACAGCAAGCATCGTCTTGTTTCATCAAGGCAGCACAGAGCTACGGAGGTGCGAAAATTGCGTTTTCTTTCTTCCTGTCAATATACTCACGGGTGTTGCGCGCCGGCTTCTTGGGCCGCACGACACACTACCGTGTGTCTTGATCATATTGTAAACTGCATGTTCCTCTTAACTCCAACTTTGTCTGCTTTGATAATAAAATGTTTTAATGTATTGTCTCTGTCTGTGTACACAATGACAAAAGATTTTGGACACATTGATACATTAGTTTTGTACAGGGTGACATACACTGGGAGAGTTGTGTCAGCGTCACTAGTGTGTTTTGTGGTATACAAAAGATTCAAAACTTTACACTTTTACAGAGCCTGCTTAAATCCCTTTGTACTGGTAACTTATAATTACACTGTATTGCAGTCACCTCTTCCTTGCCTCATAAGATCCAAAATTCACATGGACCCTATATAATAATTCTAGCAGAGAGCTTATTATCAAAATCATACCAAAGTCAACCTTGCATACCATACTGTATTGTGTGCATGGGACCAAACCATGTAACATATTAGATGCTAGAATTGTTGGTTGGTTGGTAATTTCAGCTACAAATTGTGGAATAACAACAGTGTATGAAGTGGTGTTGTCAGAAATTTTGAGAATTATAATAATTATGAGGGAAGTTTGGTCCCACAGGCACATGAACGAATAAGCTTGATATTCACTTATATGTGTGTAGGGACCAGCTTATTATGCCAGCATAATTTTGAACGTACCAGAAAGAATCAAGCATAATGCTAACTAGCATGATGAGGAATATAATCTCAGGAAACTTAGCCTATGCACACACTGTGACTAATGAAAATCCCAATATACTCTTCTAATAAAATAGTCAATTATTCTAATGACACCTTACACAGACTTGTTTAATTTGAACCGTTTACTAGTAGCAGCTATATTAACATCACTACTCTTTAAAGCAACTCTGCATTCAAATTTTAAGCGAGAGCTCTAGCTCTATGACTCGACCAGCCCTTGGTTTCACCAAAATATTAAGTTTTAATATTTCATAACTCTTGTATACTTCACAAAAATTTAGCAGCATAATTATTCACTAGTGGTATCAATGGGATGGTCATTGCCAATTAGATTTATGATGTCATTAAATTTGCAAAATGGATAAATCAATGTGTATAATTTTAAATTTTTATTACAATAGATACACTCTGCTTTTAGGATTACTATGCCATTTAGGCACAAGCAGAAAAAAAACAGGATAAAAGAATATGTAACTGGGCCTGTGAAAATAGGGCATGTGGGCACTAACTATACACCATCACATAACAGAACATATCTCAGTGCTGGAATAGGGTATCTGCACTCTATAACTATTAAATATTATAAAGCCAATGAAATATTAAATAAGTGCTATAGACCTGTATGATGATGGTTTACAACAGAAATACTGACATGACATTGATGCAGGAAAATAAAATCATGTATAGACAACTTGTTCTAATAGATCCTTATAAGGACATATTTATATCTTACGTGTGCTTAGAGGCTACCGACCCAATAAAAATGTATGTTATGAATGAAACTGTTTTCATTCACCTATAATGAAAAAATGTGAGTATAATATTGAGCACAATGGGATAATATTAATAAAGTGAGCATAATAGGAGAAATTTTGAGCAGTGCTGCCAATGCAGCATACCATACATAATGTCTTTATGCACAATCAACATCACTGTTACACACACACACACACACACACACACACACACACACACACACACACACACACACACACACACACACACACACACACACACACACACACACACACACACACACACACACACACACACACACACACACACACACACACACACACACACACACAGAGTTATAATGGTGGGTTCAAAACACAAGGTTATGTAGAATTTAGTAACATGTGCTGGAGGTCCTGTGCAACCAAGGTCTAACTTATTTAGACCACAGCTCATTGTTGTACCTTCACTGAACCGTCACAAATTTTCAACAAATTTTGAATATTCTGTCTATAGCTGTGGTCTTATAAGTGTCTGCATTTACTATAATTACCCACAAAATATTTAATTGTATTTATTCCACTATTTGGCTTGAAAACATACACAATTTTTGCATTAAAGCATGCTACATTCTCAGCCATAAAATAATAAGTTTTTAGGTATAGTTTATTTGTATAGTATATTCCCCACTTGAATTAAGTACACATAATACTGTACTGTTTCTGTGTACATGGTATCAATGGATAGCGACACACTTGTTCATGTACTTAAAAAATCCTTCTTGTAGCTGGATGGAAGTGTTTTGTCTAAACCACCCATTATTATTAGATCAGTAACTTCTTAGCAAAATTAATTATACACAAGACGATAATACATGCTGCTATGAAAACATTATCATTTTTACATATAAATCTAATCAGATTGCTCCACAATCACACTGGCATTCCTTATAATTAATTGGTCACTGAAATGTAGAGAGCTAGTCCTGAAATTTTTACAATCATCGCTTAATACATGAATATAGGAGATCTAAATCAATTATGTGGAGTAGTGTAAAGCGATTTTGCAATACCTGGAAGATTAAGGGATATAAGTAATACAGTGGTTATCAGCCAACTAATTATTTTGCTATCAATTCTTGGGCAATAAAGCTAGTAACAAATTGATGCATTATAACTACGTCATTGTTGTGGAATAGAAATGTTTTATCCTAACAATTTACTTATATGCAAATAATTATAATAAACTACAAAACAAAATGCATAGCTACTACTAACTATTGTTCCAGCAAAATAGTTAACACAGCTTGATTTTCAAACATTTGAGTCAGCTACATCATTCACAGTTACAGTATTAGCATCAGCTGGTTGAATAGAAGTTTCTTGTTGTTGGGTAGCATTTTCATTGCCTTCCTCTTCTACAGCAGCTTCATCATTTGCAGTTACAGTATTAGCATCAGCTGGTTGAATAGGAGTTTCTTGCTGTTGGGTAGCATTTTCATTGCTTTCCTCTTCTCCAGATGGCTTCAGGCAATACCCCAGTAACAATGTGCCAACTGTTCCTATCACCGGAAACAGTAATTCTTGTATATCATCAAAATCATTAAAACTTCCAAGACTGAACAAAGTAAGCACAGTTGTCAGAGCTGCGATCACTATTACTGCAGAAAGAACCCAGCCTAGTGCATCCAGGAACACACGACCACTCTGGTAGCTAACAGTGTATACTGCCACTAGTACCACTCCATACACACAGATAACAACCAGCAATTCACCAGCAACAACAAGGAACGTTTTCAATGGATCTTGGATGAATGCCAGTGAGACAAAAGGAACGAAATGTCCAAAATAAGCAATGGATAATGAAGTTAGGCAATGCATAACGTACTTCTTTAGATCAAATTGCTCTCCTTTGTAACAGTACATAATACAAAATATCAGTAGATATAACATAGTCACACTGAATGTAAAGGAAAGAGCAATGGTTGATGGAGCTGGAACATCTTCTTCGTTAAGCACTTCTTCACGATGCTTGATCAATTCCACTGCAGCAATTATATGAAAAGTGACCATCGGTATTAATGCTATAATAGCAGTTATGAACTTTGCAATATAATGAGGTTCCTTTAGTTTATATAATGTCGCTAACTTGATAAATTTTGGAGAGATGGTCTCTTTCAGATCTTGCTTTGATTTAACGATAGCTGGAAATATCCATGTATATGTTGTTAAACAGAGAAAAGTATAGAGCAGACTACTCAATACTTCCAAGTAAAACAACATGGCGTATATAGTTCGATAATGGACATCCTCATCTGAATTACTCTGTGTCTGAAAATAATACTTGCTGGCTAAGTCAAGATCTAGTTCTTCAACATATCTTCCTTGTGCATACATTCTACTCTGTAAAGAAACCATTGCAGAAGAGTGACTATTGTCAACAGTAATTAGAAACTATACACCATAGAGTACAGCACAAAAATTAATGCTTGAGTAAGAAACTGTATTTACATTCAGAAACTACACTGTAAAACCTGAATTACCTGAAACAATAAATGTTTTGATTGCTAAATTTTTTTATCACTTTAGCTAACTGTATTCAGAAAAGACAAAACAGCACTAAGTAGTTTGTCCCAAAACTGTTTCAGGTGTGTGACAAATGTGTGGCTCAAACCCTTCCCAAAATGTTGATACAAAATTTATTTATTGAAGTTATTCGTTTGCTCATTATAATGCAATCTTACAATACAGTAGTACATTATAGTAGGGATTAAGAAGTTAATTCTCACCTTCCCACAAAAGATTATTCACTCCTTACAATATCTTTAATTGTGGCACTCAAGCCCAAAATTGCGTACATTGCAAACCAAAACACTATTAAGTTCAAAATGACTGACAGATTACTTACTGCGTAATTCTTTCAGATAAAGATAGCTCTGAATAGCTGCTAAAGTTACATGTTTTTTTCCAGTTTGGTTTTGCTTCAGCCCAACAAGTATATTTTGGCATAGCGCAGTATGCACATCATGGACTTACCTTTGTTCTCCTTGCTGACAATGCAAGCTAGGTGTTGGTTTGTGGCAATGCATTAATGTCTTTGTGAATAAATGGAAATCATCCATATTTTTGTGGCACTCCTGCAACAGTCTAAATAAATCAGCAGACTGGCTATAGGCTAGCTTTACATATCATTCTCTATAATTGTGGAACTATGTACTGTAACATGCAAAACGAAGTCAAAAACTATTATACAAAACAACTCCTATATTCAGGGCCAGATACAAAGGCCCTAGGAAAGCCAAATATAGAGGCACCCGCACACATGTCAGAAATCAATCAAGCACGCATTGCGCATGTATCACTGGGACTTTCATGTACGTACATTAATATGCTTGCCATGCAAACAGTATAGACTGCATGACTCTGTCTAACTATATATATATGTATTCATATACATAACCATATATGTATGACTACTGTTTTTTTAAAAGTTTTAATTCTATATCCTAGACGTGTTTGTGTGTAAATCTTAATATTATACTTAATATACGTATCTTTCCAGCCCCATGGAGGTTTTTCCCAGCACTGTATAGCAACTGTTCAGCTAGTTGATTTTGAGACCTTTGTTAAGGATCCAGTGTTGCCTCCTATTCTTAGCTGCTGCATCATCTTTATCATGTCATTGAACAATACTTTACTGTAATCTTAGTGCCAATTTTCATTAGTGTATAGCTACTCAGTTGTACAACCAGAGGGTGCCAGGAAAATGTGCAAAGGTGCTAGTTGAGAAGCGGAAACAATAAAAAGCCATACTTGTTTTAAGTACTTTTCATAGCTAACATTCATTGGTAGCAATACAATTAGACAATGTCTCTCCTGGACTCCAACCCAATTACAGAATTGTCCCACACTATTAGCCTTATGATCATATAAATACAATGGAGAGTCAGTATTAGTGTGTGCTTTAGCTATCATAATGATATAAGTGCCTGTAGAATACTGGGATTACCTAGAACTGACCACTAGCACATGGCTGCATAGAAGGAAGTGCTAGTGAAATTGGCTGTATGAATATTAGATTCTGAAGCCTGAGACCCCATTTTTGGAGCTCTGAGGCCCTAGGCTGGCTATGCATATTCCTTACTAGAAATTCTGAAGTGTTCCTGTAGTTTTGCCCATACGAATAATTCACATTAAAACCAGCATGTCCAAGAAGGGATCAAATTTGCAACTTAAGGTGATGATTCTTTGTTGAAATATTGTAATGATTCCTGCTAGCTTGCAAAATTCCTAATTTTTCTTACACTTGTTTGTTAAATTTTTGGTAATGTAATTTGATTTCTGCAACACCATATCAAAGGGTATAATGGTGTCAGATGTGTGTGCATTGAAATGAACATCCCTATACTGTGATGATCTCCTTGTTTAACTCTCTAACTGTTGTGTTGTCTGGTAGGGCATACCAAGGCCTGAAAATGGAGCTGCATTAGCCAACCTATTTGGATATTTACTTGGTAATTATATACAGTGTCCAAGTCCATGAGTTCTCTCATTACTTGCAATGTGCATCCATTATAGTGAAATGCATGGACACCGTATACCATCTTTTGACAAAGTAGCTTGTAACTATCCTCAGTGTAACAGATTGCCTTCTCCCATTTCATCTCAATGATACACATGACTAGATCAAACAACTAACAAGATAAAACATTTTCATAATTATGTGACTTTCACAGAACAATCACTGAATGATCTGTTTATCCCAGTTACCGAGATCCTGTGGGTGTGAATGCTTTAAGGTAAGTGTACTGGTCTACTAATGCACAAATATGTCAAAATGCATAACTTACTAGATTAATCCACCATATGGTAGTGTCTTTGATGGTTAGAGGGTCACGTACTTTATTGCATGTAATACTTACACGTTAATAGCCTACAAGTTACTATGTAACACTTGCACACCTCAGATCAAAGGAGCCACCCTGACTACATTAATTTTTGTATGTAGCCCAGCTAACCAGACTACATAATTATGAAATGTAGCCAGGCTACAACTGGACAGTGATTATATAGATGTTGAGGCCAAAAGCGATTGTAGGGATTGACTAACACTCACGTGATTACTTGGATTTCACCATGAAAACCACTCAGACGGAGAATCCTCGCCATCCTACAATTAATTTGAAAAACGTTGAGCTAAGGTGAGAACTAGTGCTATAGCTTATTCACCGATTGTTTCTGCACATTTTCAAATATGGACACGCCTCCATTACAAAGCTACCACTATGCACAGAGTAACCAATCTACAAGCAAGCTTACCTATCTAGGACCTTAGTGAACTTGTAATTTAATTTCCATAAACGATTCAATAGCACTGATTAAAACATTATCCACACTTAAACCACCACCAAGTCTTCTATTCGACAGACTTTTGACAATGCAGCTGCTAAGGCGTGCATGTTCTGCTCACAGAAAATTTTCTTGGCCAGGAATTCCAGTGAGTGGACAGCGCAGTTCATGTGTATTAATGTAACAAATTTCTATTTTTGTATGTAGGATTTGGGATTATTTTGTTTGTTTGTTTAACCTTACCGTGCCCACACAGATCTCTTTTAAGAGTCTGGCTGTGGTCGCACGAGACTGAGGGCTCATCATATTGTAATGTATTTACATGTTTCCTCATTTAATAATGATGGTTCTCTCTCACCTCAAATAACCGAAATTCTCCATGATATCTCTAGGATATGTCCGTTCATCGTAACCGAACGTAACCAGAACGTAATAGCTGCTGAACCATAGTGGAAATTTTAGGCATGCATATAATATATCCAGTAGTTGCACTCGTATTGGCTTGGGTGATTGATCACCCTGTACAGGCTATCAGCCTGAGAAGTAAGTGTTACATATTAGCTGTAACACAGGCATTCGGGCTTTATGCCCTGGTGCAGTCGGGCATACATATCAGGAAAAGCCCTCATGCCCAAGTTACAACTATTACACGTAGATTGTAAAGAGTTTAGCTACAAACAAACAGCTATGTAACAAGTCACCCTGTACAGTTCCAAGCAAGGCTTCCTGTAGAGAGTATGGCTACATTACATGTACAGCATTACAAGTCATCTTGGTAGTGAGTTCAGATATGATAAAATTACTCTGTAGGACATCAGCTACAAACAAGCCTCCCTGTAGAGTACATTACAACTCACCCTGTAGTCCATTCAGCTACAAAACAAGTCACCCTTTTAGAACTTTAGCTATGTAAATCATAATTAAAATAAATAGTTTAAACAGACCATATAAATTTAAAAAGTCTTCTCCTAAAGAAAAAAAGTAAAAAGGAAGCCCAAGGCTTACAATTACAAAATGTGCTATCTATACCAGAACAGCCTTGAGAAAAAGGGTGCAGTTCCCCTAAATGCTTGATGAAAAAGGTACAAAATCTAAAGTAATAGTCAAGACACAGCTGATAATGAACACTTGCAGTCATTTCTTGACCACCACCTCTGATTTCACAACACTGGCTTTTCTGCCTTTTTCTCAACTTCACTGTTTTGGTATATATACCATAATTATACTGTAGCATGCTTTTTAAAGCAAAATTTTACAATTTTGTCAAGATCTTCCCCTTGAAATATTTACTGTTGCATTTATCAAAATCACATTGTTTACACATGGTCTAGATCATTAACTAGAGTTGTACAATAGTCTCAGTGCAGTAAACATGTGCAAATCTGAATGATATTGACAGATGAAATAGCACTTGAACACACCACCGAGGTAGTTGTGATCACATGGTAGGCATGAGGCTATTGTGTTCCAAAAAATGAGCATTATGATTTTGAGCAGCATGCAAAACATCACCTATTATGCTTCTAATTATTCCCAAAATCATGCCACCATATATGGTTAATAATGTTTAGTCTACTAGACTATCTTCTTACTTTGAGCCTTATCCGAAATTATGTCACAGGCATAAAATGGCTGCTGTAGTGTGGGGACGTTCGTAACATTTGTATGGGCGACTATGGGAAGAAAATTTTTGAATGCAGCTGTTCAGCGAGGCTTGGTGAAGAAACATGTGTTCATGATCAGTGTATAGGGGAACGAGCAACTGCAACTGATCAAGTCATTATAAATAATCAGCAATTAAGCTGTTTTGTACATAAACAGGCACCTGGTTTGTTGTCAAATGTTATGCTAAAAACCTTGTGACAAAGAAAATTCCACCTGCACGTGATGAAATATGTCATGAATTTTAATATTGTAAAATTCCCAAAATGCGAGATTAAAATTCTCTCAAGAAAAACCCACTATACAGTATTAAAACGTGTCATTGTTTGGGACCACATCATATCCAACTGTGTCTTCCTTTCAAACCATTCAGATGTGGAGGTATTCATGTTCTTTGTATGTATAAACATTATTAATAGTTAGATCTCAAGAATGTGGCACATGAGATTAGTTACGTATGTAGACTAGTTTTTATCTATGTACAGAAAATTTGAACATACATGTAAAAACCATATACTTTCTAAGGAATGGAAGTACAGCTATCAGTAATGGCTCCAATACATGGTTAATATGCAATTAGCACTAATTGCATTCCCAGACATATTCTAGTATTGTTCTATAAAACTATTTTGTTATGAATATTGTAGTAGGTGATTAAGCTCATGAATTAACTACCAGTGAATTTATTCATTGCATACTTTATAATTGGTGTTATAGTTATGCAGCTCAATATTGACAGAGTGAGTAAACAACCAATGCAGGTGTGTATTGATATACATAATATACCTACACACTCTTATAGACTAGTAACGTAGGACACTGAGAACACATTTTTAATAGCTTAATATTATGGTTATACTGCAAAACTATATATGCCCACTGCACAATCAATGCTTAGCGTACCGATTGTCAATGGTTCAATATAAAATACACTGCACTTTGGATGTTGCAATATCAAACCAAAACATAACACAAAATCAATGCAATTTCAATTACTGATTGGTATGATATATCAACATCAAATATTACTAATACATTATCATCCAAGGAGTCCAAAAGGAACCTATAACATTTTGGGCCACACTGGAGTCTCAGGCAATTGGAGTCTTCATTCTTGTTTGTATACTCTGAAGATGACAAATCTGCATGGATATGGACAAGTACATGTATAAGGACATTGATATACGTTTGCTATTAACTCCAAAAACTTGCTCCATTAGAATGCAGCCTCTATTGCACTACTGCACAGCCCACACACCAAGGAATCTAAAGATATTTTCATTTGCAACAATAATCTACTATCACTTATCAACACTACACATAGCTACAACCAGCAGCTCTCACATACCGGTTGTCATTATGTTAGCCAGTGTCTCTTGCCTCGTTATTATTAGTTCAGTACAGTACAAATGGAATCATTATTAGTTAGCTAACTAGCTAATACTGAACTACCTACCAGATATGTTAATCTTGTGAGCAGATCTCTTTGAGCAGTCTCCTGTATACAAGGTAGCCTTATAGTAACACTTTCTTCATTGACACTGATAGAGAATAGTGATAGCCAAAATAGTGCCTTTGGTCCCAGTAAAAAAACTGGTGAAGTGCTCCAAATGTAATTTCGCTCAATAGGAACACAAGTTTCATCCTCGTCACTTGATGGGATCTGAAACATGTAAGTTATTTTGATGTACTCTGTAGGGTCTTGACCCGTTCTGTAAAAATTCCGGTGGGGACTATTCTACGGAACGGAACGGAATGGAACGGAACGGAATGATGGACTAAACTGCGGAACGGAATGCTTTCTCAGATTGAAGCTTGCAGCTTACCATTGCTGTACAAGTTATCAGTGGCACTTCCAGCAGGTAATCAAACGTACCCCAAGAAAGATAAAACGAATTTAAGGATCGATTGTGGGTTCTTGTTGGTTGTCATTAGTAACGAAGTACTAATTGTGGGAATAGCTGACTCAGTGTGTTCATCTTCGGATATATCAAGTAGGGAACTTAATGTATGACTTTTTTTTACTAGTACAGTGTATGTGAGTTATTTTTACTTACTTGACTTTAGAATGTACAGTCTGAGGCCCAGCCTTTCTAATCGGCATAAATCAGTATGTGTATAGCTACACTATACAAAGGAAACAAGTATGGTGACAAGCTGAATCAACTCATCGTCTAAGCAGAATCTAAAGGAATTTTGTGCAGTGTGTGAGGAGCAAACATTCAGATACCTCAAGGAGGCTATATTGTGTGAACATCAATGATTCATTAACAGAGTAGTGGACTATTGTCAGATATCTCAGCCTGAGTACTGAGTTGAATTCTGGATGGGGTTTATTTTACAGAATGGAATGCTTTCTGAATCAACTTGCAGCTTGGCTAGCTGCTATCATTGCTGAAATTGCATTTTATCAGTGGAACCTCCAGGAAAAATGGAATAGAATAATTATAAAACATTAATTAAGTGATTGTTTAGGTAATCATGACTTTATTCAGTCTAATAAACAGAATATATGGTTGATTGAGTGAGGTATCACTTTCAGAATGTTCAGACGACCAGTGATGAGATGCATGGATTCATCGAATTTTTGTTGTGGTTGGAGACATTAAATATCCAAAAGCAAACTGACTGTATAATATTAATATTAATTCACTTTCTTTATATTTTCTCAATTTTGAGCCTGTATACAAATAATTGAATTTTCCTTGTCAATAGAAATCCTAGAATAAGATGGGAGAGAAACTTATCTTTGTTTACCTATACTGTACAACCAAGAGTTCGTAATACTGATTTGTATGGGGGAGAGTGTCTAACTCTCAGTATGGCCTGTACAAACACCCTGCGTAAAGTTCACCTTTCATCAAATCAACACCTTTACTGGGGGATAGAAAACTGTTGATTAGTGTTGCTGAAGAAGGTAAAGCCTTTGTTCTGACCGAGGTGTTACTTTAAGCAGGGTGTTTGGTGAATGCGTTCAAGTTAGACACTCTCCACCTTATTATGAACTCTTGGTACAACTTCAAAGGAAAATGAAGAAAACATACAGATGAATCAATAAAATCACTACAGTAAGGTGAATTACAGACTAGTGAGATCTTGGTTAATTAATGACAGTGGTTGGAGATTAAGTGTGGTAGCTTCTTGTTCTTGAATATGTTGCTAAGTGGAAGTACAAATCAAAATGGGATATCAATTTCATTATGAAAAATTTGTATACATAAATAATCTAGCATTACTATTTCATTTGTCCTCCACTTAAACATGCTACAACAGTACTAGTGTCAGTACATTGGCAGTGGGTCTACCTTGAAATCTCAACTCTAGAGTAGATCCAACACAGGACAGCCTGCACTGTAACAAATTCATGTGCTCCCATTGTAATTTCATGGACCAGCTGGACTGGGAATCACTTGAAAATAGACGAACAAATTTAACCTGTTTTGTTTGAAGTGAAGCATGTGAAATGTTACACTTAAGAAATCCTAGGGTTCTTAGGTGGCATGTAATTAATGTGAGTGTTCCATTTCAGGTCTGACTAGATACTTTGAAATTACACAAACATCCTGGTCCAAATCACGTTTGCCTGGTGGCTACGGGCATGGTTTCACATGCGGCTTATAATAGAGATTTGGCTGATCTTGGAGTTTTGGCATTTAGCCTGATTCAAGGCTAGCAGTCAGACACATCCTTGAATTGTGCAACAGATAAAATCAGCTCACTATTGAATACGGCATTAGTCCATTGCACCAGCTGTTAATATATAAATAACTCCATGCATACACTTCAGTGATGTTTGCAGAATATACCCTCCTTGCGGTCTGCCAATATATTTGCTCCTTACACACTGCACAAAATTCTTCAAGTTTTAATTCAGCTGGCTCTTTCCTGTTACCAGTATCTTCCTGCTTGCTTTATTTATTCACTGACTTATGGCTTGAAAGACCGGCCCAGACTGTTTTCTAAAGTCTAAATAAGAAAAACATCTCACGTAAAGTTCCCTTCCGTATGGATGAACATCACTGATACAGCTCATCCCACAATAATACTTCGTTACTAATGACAACCAACAAAAACCCACAATCGATCCGTTAATTCTTTTTATCTTATGTTTAATCACCCACTGGAGATGCCACTGCTAACTTATAAGGGAAGTTTCAGCAATGGTAAGTTGCAAGCTTCAATTTGAGAAAGCGTTCCGTTCCGTGGTTTAGTCCATCATTCCGTTCCGTTCCGTTCCGTTCCGTTCCGTTCCGTAGAATAGTCCCCACCAAAAATTCCTAGCAAGTGTAGCAATCTGTTCATCGTCAGCTCTAAGTAACTCCTCTAGAGTTTCATAGTCGCTGATACAGGATTCAGCTTCGTCGGGAAAGTAGCGACAATTTTCAAGGATAACGTTAGACTCGGTGGTGTTTTGTGCGTTTGATTGTAGTACGTCGACAGTTAACAGCAATACGAAGAGCACTTGATCAAAACCAGGCTTCACCATTTTTCGTCAACTAGTCGTCATACGAAGAGTTGGGTAATGTGATTATTGCTCAGAAGCCTAGCTATTTGTCTCGCCTACTTCTCTTTTCTGTGGCTACTGAGCTATAGTAGCTAAAAGTTAGTCTGGCGAGCGGCCTGTGACTAAAAATTTGGATCCCCCTATTTTGGTTCCCCCCGGTCCAAATATATCGAAATATTTGGACCCCGGAACTAAAATGTTTGAAATATTGGACCCCCTCTGAAATATTTTACTCCCCCTACAAAAGTTATTAGTAACACCATTTGCACGCATTCAACGGGGGGTCCAGATATTTCAGCTGAAATATTCAATCCCCCTATCTATATCCTTGCTCTTGCCTGTTGCAGTCAGCTGACTATACCACAGTCTCTATTACAGTGGCAAATAAAACTATTTTTTACAACTAGCCCAAACCTGAGACCAGGGGGGGGGAGTACATATAAACTAAATTTTCTTTGTGTTTGAATTACATATTTTGTATTTTGTGCTCTATATTGTCACGACTGTTGTGTAGCAAAATGTCAGTGAAGGGAATAATTGAAGAGATTTCAGGGGAGTGTGGGAGCATATTTACCTAGTTGAAACATAATTGTGGTGAGATTGAATCTGGAAGTAATTTGAGATATAAGTGACTGAGATGTGCATGGAACTAGGAAATAGCAAACAAACTTACAGTGACGTACAAGTCAATTCTTTATTGTTTTATAAGATTTTAAGGCAATTTTTTATATCAATAGTGAACTGTGAAAATGACCATAACTATAAGTTGCAATTTTTAAATTAGTGGACCATAAGCAGAAAATTTTTGAAAATGGCAATCTCAAGACTGGATCTTGAGGTACTTTTGTCAAACCCCTGTAAACATGCACAGCACATGTATGTAATTTTTGACTTTATTCTTTTCTGTGGTGCAGCTTGCTATTTAGTCTGACTTTTATAACTAGCCAAAAGTCATTTACAACTAGCTTTTTGGCCACAACTAGCCCCTTTTTTTAGCCCCCGCAGTCTATTATACAGAAGAGTGACAAGTCTAATACTGTATAAAGTGCCATTTTATCAATTAAAGTTCTATTACAATTTTAAATGTTACATTTTGTTATGGTACATACAGAATGATAGATACATGTACATGTGTGACTGTTCCATTATGGTATTTATCAGCACATAATGTGTTGAAAAAGGTAACACGGCTGTTATAATTAGCTATAGCAGTTGTGCCAATGGTTGCTTTCATTTAACTGCTTCTATATATGGAGTTGTTTAAACATTGTGAAGAAGTGATTCAAGAAAAATATGTTCCAGCATTGCACCCTCGTCTGTTATCAAACATTATCTAACTTGTAATCTCTATAATTCTGTGGGACAATTCATTGCATAATATCACTGGCAAGGTCCATTAAAAACTGCTCTTATTGTTGCTGGTGAATATTGTTGGTTGTCATCAGATCAGTGCTTGTTATTTACAAAAGTCTCAGCACAAGCTTATTATGCTAGCATATGTATTTTAGAGACATGAGCATAATGACTATATTGTCCCTTGAGAAATAGATGTCACAGAAAATTTATTTATTTATTTATTTAAAGACTTTACAGTGTAAAAAGCAGTGACAGACAAAAGAGTTGTACAATGTAATAAACTAACTATATTATGTAAAAATTACACTGACGGAATACTGGCATCCTGTGCCAGTACCCAAAAACTACACTACTTATAATTATACTTAACCTAAAATTACAATTAAAGTAAAATTATGACTACTTAACTTAAGATTTATAGTAACATAACTACTTAGCTTACAATAGTTAAGAAATAAGATGTGACAAGTTGTGATCAGGGGGAAGACTAGATATGATCAAAGATCATGGAGGAGTGGTTGATACAGGAATGTCGGTTGAATTAAAGTTTGCAATAAAATGTTTCCAGAAGAATAATTTAATTTGATTTTTGATGGTTACTGTAGATAGATCCGTGTTGACAATTGGTAGAGAGATCCACAGTCTACATATTCGGTTTAAATAGAAGTGACATTCTTTGTTATTGAAAGATGGATTATGGCTCAGTTTTAGTCCATTAGATCTTGTGCAACTGTTAGAGAATGAGACGTGTGAGCACACACACTGCACACACACTGTGACTAATGAAAATCCCAATATACTCTAATAAAATAGTCAATTATTCTAATACACCTTACACAGATTTGTTTAATTTGAACCATTTACTATTAGCAATTTTACTAACATCACTACTCTTTAAAGCAACTCTGCATTCATATTATAAGCTGGAGCTCTAACTCACTCAAATAGCTATTGATTTTCCTAAATATTCCTTTAACAATTGATTTATCCATTTTTCAAATTTAATGGTATCATAATCTAATTGAATTATTCAATGACCATCCCATTATTATGCTGCTAAATTTTTTGTGATGATAGCTACAAGTATACAAGCATGAACCATTATGAGATTGTAAAACAAGGAGTGTAATTGTATGTGTATGATTTTATTACAATAGATGCACTCTACTTTTAGGATTACTATATATGCCATTTAGGCACAAGCAGAAAAAACTCAGGATAAAAGAATATGTGACTGGGCCTGTGAAAATAGGGCATGTGGGCACAAACTATACACCATCCACTGCACGAAAAGTAAGATGTCCTGCTTGTGTCAGCACGTAGGAAATTTTTTTAATGATTTCCTTTAGAATTTCCTATTCGAGTTATCATGCAGGAAATGTTTTTGAACATTTTCTGTACAATTTCCTGTTAGTGTCACATTGCAGTAAATTGTTTTAACATTTACAAGAAATGTAGATAAAATCAGTATTAAGATTTTCACCACATTCATGACTAGTGAAAATGCAGCTGTAAACTGATCAAATGGATATTGCAGGTTTCTTGTGTTTAGCTCAGTGTAATACTGAGCCAAAACTTGGTTCTCAACACAACATAGGCTTTCAACATCATATGTGACCGGATTTGCGAAAAGGTACCTTTTTCACACACAAAATTTGACCCATTTTTTGAACTTCAAAGTTTCATAACATTTTGATCATGAAACATAATTGCCTGAATTTTTTAATGATTGTAGCTACAGTATCTGGCTACATTTTGATACTAAGAGCAAGTTAATCAGTATAAGGAGTCAAGTGTTACATCATTTTGTTTGCTGGTATGTCAAATGTGTGGAAAAGGTACCTTTTCGCAAATCCGGTCACATATAACAGAGTGTGTCTACAACAATGTGTAACACTGTAACCCATATTATGCTGCTGCAATAACTTTTTAGTGGTATATGAATTGTTATACTAAGGAAGCTCTATTTTACTTTTAAAATTAACTTTATGTGATGCCAGAATTGTATCTAAATCAACTACACCATATTTCTCAGTGACTTACCGTGCTACAGAAAAAACAAGCTATGGCATACAATGATGATACTCAACCCTTTAGGGCTTTCAACATGACAATGTAAACAGTCAACACACGGAGCTGGATAGTTATGTACTGTATGCCAAGGTAAATATTACATGAATTTATGGCCTTAATTGTGTGTTACACTTTGTGTCTTTGTACAATATGGATGTTAGAATTTGTCATGAATAGTGACAGACAGCTGGGGAGTATGGCGTTGTGACAAAGTGTTTATTTTAGTAAATATCTAGCGATGGCTTTACTTACTGTTTCAGCGGTTCACCATCTTCATGCTATGTACTTTAATGTATACTACAATGATATACCTGGATTTGTGGAAAGGTACTGATTACTACGATAAAATAACCTGCACTTGGTTGCCAGGAGATAAAAAAGAAATAGTGCATTTCATGAATATAATAATAAAGGAAATGTAAGTGGCTATGAATATTATACATGTACACCATAAAAATTTCCCCTAGTGTATATATAAGGGATGGAAATATATGCCTTTACAGTTATGTGGGTGATTATGTGTAACATAGCTACAGTGCAGTGACTAAGTTAATGCCATCCTAGCATTCCCGGTTATCGCTGAGGTGACATATTATTGTAAGGCCCCTATTTGGTGATTATTAGTTTCTCATCCACCGCCCGCATCCTTCTTAAGCTACCGCATGGTAAGCCATTATTTACTCTGCGCATGCTCAGAAGAACACGTGATACCAAACTGCTATAATTTTTGTTGATGAACGCTACAATACGCTATATATCACCAGGAGAACTGTTGTTTTCCTTAGCAAATTGCTGCAGTGCCAGTTGCAATCGTGCTCTATCGACTTCATCAAAGCAGGCTTTCAGTTGACTGTCGAAAAACAGTTGACGATCACGAAAAGTAGAATCAGCTGGTGAAGGAAATGTTTGTAGTAAGAAAGAAAGATAATTTGGACAAGGTCTGTACATCAGTGTGTTAATATTATAAAATAATGGCATAATGGTAATACCCTCCCGCCCGCATCATAATAATTAGAAAGGCTGGATGAGAAACTAATAATCACCGAATAGGGGCCTAATGTTGCTTTACATTAATTTTATAACTGAAGCAAGCTATCAACTTAGCTATGATGAAATCACATCATTTTACATATAGCTAGTTTCTGTGTGCATTAGCTGCATCATACTGTCTACATTACCTGATACATGATGCACGCAAGTCTACATTGACAATATACAATATGGCTAATCTCAACTCTTTGGTCAGTCATGGATGACGTCAACACAGTGTAATGTTGTGACCTCCCCTAGTCTCTGTTGAGGCACCACAGCCAACTGTGGTATAGTCTTTCCTGCAATCCTGTAGTGGATGGTTGTCAAACCAACAGGTGTTAGTCTTTGTGTCACTGCCACTGGGAACTTTCTGACAAGTGTATGTAATGTATAACAGTAAATTACTGATTTTTGATTGTATATGTGTACTATCAATAGTTCATAATAAAGAGGTCTTATAGTATGGACTCTTGGTACAAGAAGTTATTGGTAGAACTTTATTGCAGGAAAAAAAGGGTGTAACTAATCACTGGACTGGATTACTGGACTGGAACATTGGACTGGACTACTGGACTGACATATTTTGGGTTTTTACACATTCTGAGGTTGGTTTTATTGATTCCTGCTAACCAAGGACCTTCAGAAAACTTGCAGTCTGTTACTAAAATGAGTATGAGGAGTGGGAGTAAGCAAAAACTGACTTCTAGTGATTTCACTTCTATTTATTATGTTCTTCTACAGTACATACACCTATACTACTTATCAGTATGCTACAGGGAATATGCTAGTTATAGTTAACCAATTGGAGATAGTAGCAAGCTTGTACAATGCTAATAAATTTGGTCACATATTATAGTACGCCAACCAGCACATGTAAGAACTAATCATGATAGCAGAAAAAACTCTACAGTTGTGTAATGAGTTTGTATATTACATGTAGGAACAAATTTAGCTACAATAGATTATCTTAGGAAGGATAGGTTGTGTCCCAGGGGTCTGAGCTATTTAGTTCAAGGATACAGTGTAAGATAGGGAGCACAAATATAGTAAAATGATTTTTGGTTAGCTACTGCTAGGTATTACAATCTCCAAAACACAATACTAAGAAGTGTATAAATGCTGTAGAACACAACAAGTAGTGAGAAGTCAGTTTTTGCTTACTCCTGTAGCAGGCTGCAAGTTTTTTGAAGACCCTTGGCTAGCTAGACTCAACAAAACCAATCTCAGAATGTGTAAAAACCAAAAGTATGTCAGTCCAGTAGTCCAGTCCAGTGTTCCAGTCCAGTAGTCCAGTCCAGTGATTAGTTACACCCGGAAAAAAACACTAATGACACTTAGATGGTTTATTAATTGCAATGTTGGTTTACAGTTAAATGGTTTCTATCCATGCAAGAATTATGATGTTGTAAGAAAACAAAATGTTTGGATTACAGCACTCTCGTATGGTGGTCTATAGCTAGTATCACATTAATTTTTTTTAGTTCACAGATTTACTATACAGATTTGGAGACCTGTATGCCTTAATAACTTTATGAGACCAACTAGATGTGATCATCATTCACATGTAACTAGTAGCTAGTAATGTGCAAGGACTTGCATGAGGAATAAAGTTCTCCTAAAATTAGCTATTTGCTAAGAAACTGCATGTCTTGATTGAGTGAGACGGGTGGTGGCAGCTAATTGGTCATATTCATAGAGTTGAAGAATTACACATAACTATATTCAAATGTTTTGGTAGATCTTTTGGTTAAATACATAAACTACATATAGCTACCTGCCTATTTTTTTGTTCTGTTGTAAATGAGTTTCTGGTCACCTCTTAGCAGCAACGTGTGAACAAAATTCTATCATGTCAGCAAGGTAAGAGTTTAATCTCAGAGGCTCGTAAGATGGAATGCAATCCATCTGTGTACATGTGTCCTGCTTAACTACGTATGTTACCTGATCCTGCATGGTGGTAGCTGCAGCTTTATGTGTTTAAAGTGTCAAGTGTTCACAATTTTTTCACAGCAATATGTGAAACACATTGCTCTTCAAAGCAGGCAGTGAAGTATAGCTTAGTAATCTACTCTATGAATTTCCATACTGGGCATCCTCCACAGTGTTAACGTTATTTCATTAGTGGTTATATCCATTTAGTGGCTTGAAGTAACAGCTGTTAGTGTGTTTGTGTCGCCAATGCTTGGAAGGGACTTATATACTTTGCTATTCATTCATGTAAGCATGGTCTATAGACATTTTGAATCACAAAAAAACTTCTATAGCTGCTAACGGTCTGTCAGACTGTCACTATCAAATGCATGAATTTTAGTAGGCACAATCAAAGTTTGGTAATTGCAAGGTTTCAGCCAGGGTTGATGCTAAGTTGCTGTTGCTGCTTCCTTGAGCAAGAAAGGTTACTTACATTGCTCCGGTTTACCCAGTTGTTAAATAGGGACTTTTCTTAAATGGTGACTTTTTTGGTAGCCCTAGTTTTAAATGCTTTTGGTTGAATACATATTAAACTATAACATTACTTTGTTCTGTTGTAAATGAATTTCTAGTCACCTGTTAGCAACTATTGTGTGCACTATAATACATAACTACATGTCAGGAACATGCATTAAGCATGTAGCAAAGTAAGTTTCAATCACAGAGGCTCTTAAGATGGAATGCAATTCATCTATGCACATGTATCCTGCTAATGGTGGTAGCTAGCTTTTTCTATATTAAAACTAACTTAAAAGTGCCAAGTGTTCACAATAATCTCCAGAGTGATGTGTGAAGCATATTGAGCAAAAGCTCTCTGAAGCAGGCAGTGATGTGTAGTGCAAAAATTCTATGAATTTGCATACTGGGAATCCACCACAGCACATTATTTCATTAGTGTTAATGGTTATATTCATTTTAATGGCTTGAAGGAACAACTGTTAGTCTGTGTGCCAATAGTTTGAAAGGACTTATACTTTGCTTTTGACTCATACATGCATGCAAGCACGGACATTATAAATCACAAAAAACATAGAAAAATTTAATGTAGAGAGAGAGAGAGAGAGAGAGAGAGAGAGAGAGAGAGAGAGAGAGAGAGAGAGAGAGAGAGAGAGAGAGAGAGAGAGAGAGAGAGAGAGAGAGAGAGAGAGAGAGAGAGTAAATGAGGCAGTTATGATAAGTGGTCTGAGTTTGGCAATTGAAAGGTTTCAGCCAGGTTTGATGCCCAGTACAGTTATCCAGGTGTTAAGTGGCAACCTAGTGACAACTGGGGAGGCAGACCATCCATGGCTCTGATATAACATTATGTAGTGGGTGAAGGTACAGGTGATACTTAATTGGGCTGCCATGCCCATACATTCACATGAGATACTGTATGGTACACCTTTCTGTGAGTTACGTATACTACTAGTCCTGCCCTCATTATGCTTACGATGACTCTTAGCACCAGCCTACATGAGTAGCTAGCGCACAGATGCAGTCAGGTAGGCAAGTGGTAGCTGAAGGTATTGTCTTTTGTGTGTGTGTGTTTGTATGTGTGTGTGTGTGTGTTGGGCTTTGCTCTGTTAAAGTACGTTCATGTTGAGCTGAATCCTCAAAAACATTTAATAACTCATGGATGCAATTACACACGATCTTGAAATTTGGCTCATTTGTAGTACTGCTTGATCCGCTAAAAATATTTCAAAATCTTTTTGTTCAACTGTTTGACATAATATTTATGGCGAATCATAATTTTCACAATACATTTCCTATGGGGAAGCCATATAAGTACAGTGTCCATTACAGCCCTTTCCTGAACTTTTAATGGAGCCAAACCATACGTGTCTGCTGTTGACACCTTTGCTGTTACCAATAATCATCTGGTTAGCTGAAATGTTAACTCGGTTGAGAAAAAATCCACTTTTAATTTTTAGCTGTTTTTCAGGATTCAGCTCAACGTGAACATACTATAGTGTAGGCTAAAGCTGACTAAGAAGTTGACAGGAATGCATTCAAGTACATGAATATTTTTACTAATCAGTGTGGACAATCTAATTAGCCACAGTGCATCCACCGCACTAGCTATTAGTCTGGCGCCGCCCGCCCCTTCGCATAAAGTAAGGGTGAAATACAGATACTAAATCATTTCTAGTGCCCAGATTCGGCGCTAGCCAATTAGTGCATGCCAATGACGTTCACACAGAAATCGCCTTGGCAACACAATGCTTTTGTTCGAATTGAAGTGCAATCATCTGACGTAACAAACAATACGTACGCTGTCTAATTGAATTCCTTTTGAAATGATTAGGTATTTGTATTTCACCAGACCCTTACTTTTTGCGAAGGGGCGGGCGGCGCCAGACTAACTAGCTATATGGATGAGGCCACTGCTCTACCATGCTCGTATATATATACCAACACAGGGGCGGATCCAGAGTTTGGAAAGAGGGGGGGGGCACCTTTCTGAAAAACAGTTGAAGACCAAAAAAACTTGCTGAAAACCAGTTGAAGACCAAAAAAAAAAAAAAAAAAAAAAAAAGGTCACGACAATAATAGCTAGTTATCCTTACCAACTATATCACGTCTGTTATGTAAAATAAAATCCTATTTATAGCTTCATAGGTAAGCTACACTGCCTCATGAATATTGTGACTGGTTTATTAGAGTAATTGACTGCTCTATTAGAGTATCTCGATCTTGTATGCAATTTCTTGAAGGGGGGCATTTGCCCCAAATGCCCCATCCTGGATCCGCCACTGCAACAGCATGCATGCATGCACAGATTGCACACAATCACTTTCGCTGCATGTTTTTTCCGATTGTTCTAGTCGCAGTTAATAACGAGGCTCTAGCAATGATGCAGCTTGTTGTCATCCAGAACTAGAACAGTGCTTGTGCTCCATGGCAGACTTACCTGCAGGTATAGCTATAAAGATTGTCACAGCATTTATGATCGTTCATAGATATCGCCTCTTCCATCCTTTTCCGGCGACGCCACAATTGTATACCTTTGCTACAGTAGCTAGCTACAGTGCTACACGCATTTGGCGGCTACAAAATCGCATGTTGCTTGCTGGCAAAAGGAGTAGAGGATAACACCCCCTGGGTCGAGAGACAACTGGGTGCATTTCACAAGCACTCATCATCTCTATAGTACAACTACCTCACAGTGAATTGGTTAAGTCTACTTTATAGATGACTGCAAATGCAAGCTACCCTGACATAGGGAACTTTGCAGAAAGACATATAGGAAGAGCTGCATTTGTAGCAATTGTGAGGTAAGAAGATATGGCTAATTCATGATTCATTATTACTTTGTTATCTATCATTGCATGGCAGTGGGATCTGCCATCAACATCACCTAGCTACGTAGAGTTGTCAAAGGAAGTTACAAAGTAGTTACTGATGCTTTCAAAACTTGGACTGCTGATGAAGATGTCTTGTGGTAGTACTGTAGATGAAATCACATAGTAAGTTCTGCTATAGTTCTTGGAAATCAGTATTTTGTGGTCTATTGAAGTTAGGCAGTGGAGAAACCTGTGATCATAGCTGAAAGCTATGAATGACACTGTACAAGGAATAGTATACATTAATTCAAGGTTTGTCACAGAAAAAAATTTCCATAGCAATATTTTTATTGTAACAACATTTTTACAGATGCTACCTATAAGAACTATATATAACTAGTGATGAAACAGATTAGGAGAAGAAAGCTGCACTCAACGGACAGAAGTAAAAGAGCCAATCTACATTAATTTTAGTGATGTAACATCCCTCAGAAAAAAAAAATCCTGAGGGTGTCAAGAACTTCAATTTGTGAACTGAAAATTATAGTTGCTGTACAAATGATGTGCTTTTTTACTTATTAATGAAATACGTATTGTGGGTAGTAAATACAACACAGGAGCGAGACATTGCTAGCTATATTACTAGCGCAGTATATTCACAATATAGAAAATGTTGATTTCAGCTACAGGATTTTTTTACATCCTGTATGCATTTCACAGTGTTAAAATGTACATTTCTTCACTGCCTCATTTCCAGCACCTTTCTAGATGCAGTAAATCTTTCTCTATCCTCTGTATGAAACTTTACTGAAATCTACTAATGTTCTAAGTATGAAATGTGGCTGAAATGACAAATTTCATGGCCATTTTATACTCATTACCTACAAGCGGACATGGAACTTTTCGCCCAGTGATCACATAACAGAACATATCTCAGTGCTGGAATAGGGTATCTGCACTCTATAACTATTAAATATTATAAAGCCAATGAAATATTAAATAAGTGCTGAAAATTATGTAGCTACAGCACAATGGCATAAAAAATTATGAGTCATGAAAATTTGAAAAAGTAGGCAAATTTTATGCCCTATTTTCACAGGCCCAGTCACATATTGTATAATGGCTTTGTAACAAAAATACTGTCATGACACAGATGCAGGAAAATATAACAAAATATGTATAGACTGCTTGTTCTAATAGATCCTTGTAAGGAAATATTTATTTCTTATGTGTCCTTAGAGGCTACTGACCAATAGAGATGTATGTTATGAATGAAACTTTTTTCATTTGCCTAAAAATGAATTATTTTCTCGAAGTCACAAAATGTATGGTAAATACCATTGGTGGAAAACCAAGACAACTTTTCATAACATGCTAATAGAATTATGTGAGCGTACTATTGCGCACAATGGAATAATATTAATAAAGTGAGCATATAAGGGAAAATTTGAGCAGTGCTTTCAATGCAGCATTAGCATAATGTCCCTATATATGTATAATCAACATCACTGTTACACACACAATTATATGGTGGGTTCATAACACAGGGTTCTATGGAATTTAGTAACCTGTGCCGGAGGCCTTGTGTTGTGGTGCCAATCCAAAGTCTACCTTGTTTAGACCACAGCTCATTGTTGTACCTTCACTGCACCGTCACAGTGCTTGTGACATGAAAAATGTAGCATTCATTAGTAAAAACAAGCCAATCTAATTAGTACATTCCCATGTATTAAACAGGTGTGTAATTGCCATGTTTTGTATTGCCTCATGCGATCAGAGACATGCCAGGATCTATTGAAATGAAAATAAGGAATCTACACAGATTCTACAGGATTTAGATACTTGAAAGTTGCCAGCAAAGTTTGAGTATTCTGTCTAGCTGTGGTCTTATGAGTGCCTGCATTTACTATTATTACCCACAAAATATTTAACTGCATTTATTCCACTATTTTGTTTGAAAGCATACACCTTGCATTGAAGCATGCTACATTCTCAGCCATAAAATAATAAGTTTTTAGGTATAGTTTATTTGTATAGTATATTCCCCACTTGAATTAAGTACACATAATACTGTACTGTTTCTGTGTATGTGGTATCAATGTATAGCTACACACTTGTTCATGTACTTGAAGAAATCTTTCTTGTAGCTGGATGGAAAGCGCTTTGTCTAAACCAACCATTTTATTGGATCAGTAACGTCTTGGCAAAATTAAATTCCATGTAAAGATTTGTTTATATACAAGACGACAATACATGTGTTATGTAAAACATTATCATTTTTACATATAAATCACAATTCTAATTAGATTATTTCATGATCACACTGACATTCTTAATTGGTAACTGAAATGTAGAGAGCTAGTCCTGAAATTTTTACAATGATTGTTAATGATTGTAGGAGATCTAAAACAATTGTGTGAAGTAGTTTAAAGCGATTTTGCAATACCTGGGAGATTAAGGGATATAAGATTGTCTTTAGTAATCACAGTGGTTATCAGTCAACTAATTATTACAATTCTTGGGCAATAAAACTATTAACAAATTAATGTACTATAGCTACATCATTGCTGTGGAATAGAAATTGTTTATCCTAAATTGTATACAAATATAAAAACTACAAAACAAAATGCAGAGCTGCTATATACTAACTATTGTTCCAGCAAAATAGTTAACACAGCTTGATTTTCAAACCTTTGAGTCAGCTACATCATTCACAGTTACAGTATTAGCATCAGCTGGTTGAATAGAAGTTTCTTGTTGTTGGGTAGCATTTTCATTGCTTTCCTCTTCTCCAGATGGCTTCAGGCAATACCCCAGTAACAATGTGCCAACTGTTCCTATCACTGGAAACAGCAATTTTTGTATATCATCAAAATCATTAAAACTTCCAAGGCTGAACAACATAAGCACAGTTGTCAGAGCTGCAATCACTATTACTGCAGAAAGAACCCATCCTAGTGCATCCAGGAACACACGACCGCTCTTGTAACTAACAGTGTATACTGCAACTAGTACCACTCCATACACACAGATAACAACCAGCAATTCACCTGCAACAACAAGAAATGTTTTCAATGGATCTTGGACGAATGCCAGTGAGACAAAAGGAACGAAATGTCCAAAATAGGCAATGGATAACGACGTTAGGCAATGCATAATGTACTTCTTTAGGTCAAACTGCTCTCCTTTGTAATGGTACACAATATAAAAGATCAGTAGATACAATATAGACACAGTGAATGTAAAGAAAAGAGCAACAGTAGATGAAGCTGGAACATCTTCTTCTTTAAGCACATCTTCACAATGCTTGATCAATTCTACTGTAGCAATAACATGAAAAGTTATCATCGGTATTAATGCTAAAACAGCAGTGATAAACTTTGTAATATAATGAGGTTCCTTCAGTTTATATAATGTCGCTAACTTAATAAATTTTGGGGAGATGGTCTCTTTAAGATCTTGTTTTGATTTAATGAAAGCTGGAAATATCCATGTATATGTTGTTAAACAGAGAAAGGTGTAGAGCAAACTGCTCAATACTTCCAAGTAAAACAACATGGCATATACAGTTCGATAATGGACATCCTCATCTGAATTACTCTGTGTCTGAAAATAATACTTGTTGGCGAAGTCAAGATCTAGTTCTTCAACATATCTTCCTTGTGCATACATTCTACTCTGTGAAGAAACAATTGACCATTGCCATACTGTAATAAACTTAAATGCTTGAGTAAAAAATTGTGCTTGCTTTCAGAAGGTTTAATGTTATACATTGTAACTAGTGTGTTTCTAGCAGGCTTGTTGTAATTACCCAACGAAAGTAATCAGTACAATTACAATTACTTTTTGAAGCCAATCTAATGATTACAATTACAATTACTTCAGTATGTAAAATAATGATTAATAATTACAATTACTTTTACTACTGTACGTGTGGGGTTAGAGCTGGGTGATATACTGGTATTGTTAATATTCTGTGATATTTAAGTCATACTGGTTTTGATACTGGTTTTGATACGGCCTGCATTTTTTAATACAGCCATACCATCTGGGCACTATGGCCTCCCTGTGGGCTTGTTCATCCCATATTTAGAAGGTAACCAGACATGTGACAATTAATGTTTGTAGGCAGGGGGTAGTTGGAAAAGGCGGGTACGGTCGGACGCGGACACGGACGCGGACACGGACACAGACATTTTCAAAAAGGACTTTTACATTTATATAACAGTTATTTTTCATACCTAACGCTGTTTTTACAACAGTCTTCGCCTCCAGACCCAGGCGTAGATCTTTTCATAGCGCTTATCCATTTATAAGCGCATGTGCGAAGGATAGACACTCTAAAGACCATTATAGTGTTGTATACATGCTTTAGAAATCTAATTCAGAGTCACAGAGATTAATCTAGCATGTCCCAACTTAATCTCGTAGGCCAGGTCCTTGAAATCCTCAACACTCGGTATAAGCGCCTGCGCCTTATACTAAAAGGCGTAAGATTGTGGATTTGGCCTGCTAAGCTAAGTTGCAAGGGGAATACAAGCTAATCTCTACAACTATATAACTCTGTATTAGACTTTAGAACATGTGTACAACACCATTATGGTCTTTGGCATGCTGTGGAGTGCTGGTCTAGTCCTTCGCACGTGCGCTTATAAATGGATAAGCGCTATGAAAGGATCGACGCCTGGGTCTCGAAGCGAAGACTGCTGTAAAAACAGCATTAGGTATGAAAAATAACTGTTACATAAATGTAAAAGTGCTTTTTGAAAATGTCCGCATCCGTGTCCGCGTCCGACCGTATCCGCCTTTTCCAACTACCCGTAGGCAGGTGCTGATGTAGTCAGCTAACCAAACTATATGTAAACAAGTTTGTTAGTGGTAGTTTGTACCTGAGGCTTGCTGAGCTACCACGGGTATTTGGTGCTTTTGTTGTGGTAAATGGCAGTTACTTTAATACCAATAGCTTTTACATTAATACTGTGATACTTTTTATGGAAGGTATACCGTTTGTTATTTTTCAATACCACCCAGCACTAATTGGGGTACAACAATAACTTACTTACAGTTCTCCAGCATTAATCTTAAGGTACGTCTATTAACTCTTCAAACTTTATTGGTAATAGTCTACATATATATTTTGGTCTGAGAACATTGCCACTATGGTTGAATACACACTCAAATGGTGCAAATGTTACTGCTATTCTTTGCTATTGTACTTAAAATGGGGTATTTATTTGCTTTTATCTTCCAAAACTTTAAAAGGCTTTCATCCTTTGTAAACTCTGCGCCATCCAGATACATTTAAATCTAATCAAAAACAGCCAAGCTGTAAAAAAAGGTGCGGCCCCCAAAAAGGCCATGGTGAAAAAAGATGTGAAATCCAAGGTGGCGGCCAGGAAATGGCTGTGATGGTAGGTTAATGGTTACATTTTAATAACGACAATTCAGGTGAATTTTGTGCCGCTTGGTTTTGGCACCAAATTCATCTGAATTGTTGTTATTAAAATGTAACCATTAACCTACCATCACAGCCATTTCTTGGCCGCCACCTTGGATTTCACATCTTTTTTCACCATGGCCTTTTTGGGGGCCGCACCTTTATTACAGCTTGGCTGTTTTTGATTAGATATCACTTCTTTTTGTATTTGTATACTGCAAAGCCGGCCTATGGCTGGCTTTGGGGCTTTTTTAACCCATGTGTTTTTTTCTTTACTACAGGAAGAAGAAAAGAACTTAAAGAAGAATTTTAGTACTTCAATTATTTTTGATTTTATTAGTAATTATACAAATTATATACATATATTTATTACATGCCCATTATTCCCCACAGGATATTTTTTTGCAGCTGATCTCTCTACTGGGTGATTTGAAATGTAGCTGAACTATATACAGGATGGTTTCTTTGTAGCTGAACTCTCTACAAGGTAACCTCTTCTAGCTGGTCTCTCTACAGGGTATTTTGTTTCTAGCTGAACTCTCTACAGGTGATTTGTTTGCAGCTAAACTCTCTACATGGTGGTGTCTTTGTAGCCAAACTCTCTACATTATGGTTTCTTTGTAGCTGAACTCTCTATAAGGTGACTTCGTCTAGCTGAACTCTCTACAGGGTAATTTTTTTGTAGCTGAACTTTCTGCAGGGTGATTTGTTTGCAGCTGAACTCTCTACATGATGGTTTCTTTGTAGCCGAACTCTCTACAAGGTGACTTCGTCCAGCTGATCTCTCTACGGGGTGATTTGTTTCTAGCTGAACTCTCTACAGGTGATTTGTTTGCAGCTAAACTCTCTACATGGTGGTTTCTTTGTAGCTGAACTCCCTACATGATGGTTTCTTTGTAGCTGAACTCTCTACAAGGTAACTTCTTCTCTACAGGGTGATTTGTTGTAGTTGACTTCTCTACAAGGTGGTTTGTATGAGGCTGAACTCTCTACATGGCGGTTTCTTTGTAGCTGAACTCTCTACAGAGTGATTTGTTTGCAGCTGAACTCTCTACATGATGGTTTCTTTGTAACTGAACACTCTACAAGGTGACTTCTTCTAGCTGATCTTTCTACAGGGTGAATTGTTGTAGCTGAACTATCTACAAGGTAACTTCTTCTAGCTGATCTCTCTACAGGGTAATTTGTTTGTAACTGAACTCTGTACAAGTGCGTTTTTGTGGGTGATCTCACTGCAGGTTGATTTGTTTGTAGCTGAACTCACTAAAGGGTGATTTTGCTGGTAGCTGAACTCCTTGCATTGTATCTAGTTTCTAGCTGAGCTCTCTACAGGGTGATTTGTTTGTAGCTGATCTCTCTACAAGTTGATTTGTGTGTAGCTGATCTCTCTGCAGGTTGATTAATTTGCAGCCGATCTCTCTACAAGGTAATTTGTTTGTAGCTGAACTGTCTATAAAGTGATTTATTTGTAGCTGATCTCTCTGCAGGTTGATTTGTTTTAGCTGAACTCTCTACAGGGTGATTTACTTGTAGCTGAACTCCTTACATTGTGTCTAGTTTCTAGCTGATCTCTCTATAGGGTGATTTGTTTGTAGCTGATCTCTCTACAAGTTGATTTGTGTGTAGCTGATCTTTCTACAGGTTGATTTGTTTGTAGCCGATCTCTCTACAGGGTAATTTGTTTGTAGCTGAACTCTGTACAAGGTGCTTTTTTGTAGGTGATCTCACTGCAGGTTGATTTGTTTGTAGCTGAACTCACTAAAGGGTGATTTGCTTGTAGCTGAACTCCTTACATTGTGTCTAGTTTCTAGCTGATCTCTCTACAGGGTGATTTGTTTGTAGCTGAACTCTCTATAAGGTGATTTGTTTGCAGCTGAACTCTCTACATGGTGGTTTCTTTGTTGCTGAACTCTCTACATGGTGTTTTGCTTGTAGCTGAACTCTCTACAGGGTGATTTGTTTCTAGCTTATCTCTCTACAGGTTGATTTGTGTGTAACTGATCTCTCTACAGGTGATTTGTTTGCAGCTAAACTCTCTACATGGTGGTGTCTTTGTAGCCAAACTCTCTACATTATGGTTTCTTTGTAGCTGAACTCTCTATAAGGTGACTTCGTCTAGCTGAACTCTCTACAGGGTAATTTTTTTGTAGCTGAACTTTCTGCAGGGTGATTTGTTTGCAGCTGAACTCTCTACATGATGGTTTCTTTGTAGCCGAACTCTCTACAAGGTGACTTCGTCCAGCTGATCTCTCTACGGGGTGATTTGTTTCTAGCTGAACTCTCTACAGGTGATTTGTTTGCAGCTAAACTCTCTACATGGTGGTTTCTTTGTAGCTGAACTCCCTACATGATGGTTTCTTTGTAGCTGAACTCTCTACAAGGTAACTTCTTCTCTACAGGGTGATTTGTTGTAGTTGACTTCTCTACAAGGTGGTTTGTATGAGGCTGAACTCTCTACATGGCGGTTTCTTTGTAGCTGAACTCTCTACAGAGTGATTTGTTTGCAGCTGAACTCTCTACATGATGGTTTCTTTGTAACTGAACACTCTACAAGGTGACTTCTTCTAGCTGATCTTTCTACAGGGTGAATTGTTGTAGCTGAACTATCTACAAGGTAACTTCTTCTAGCTGATCTCTCTACAGGGTAATTTGTTTGTAACTGAACTCTGTACAAGTGCGTTTTTGTGGGTGATCTCACTGCAGGTTGATTTGTTTGTAGCTGAACTCACTAAAGGGTGATTTTGCTGGTAGCTGAACTCCTTGCATTGTATCTAGTTTCTAGCTGAGCTCTCTACAGGGTGATTTGTTTGTAGCTGATCTCTCTACAAGTTGATTTGTGTGTAGCTGATCTCTCTGCAGGTTGATTAATTTGCAGCCGATCTCTCTACAAGGTAATTTGTTTGTAGCTGAACTGTCTATAAAGTGATTTATTTGTAGCTGATCTCTCTGCAGGTTGATTTGTTTTAGCTGAACTCTCTACAGGGTGATTTACTTGTAGCTGAACTCCTTACATTGTGTCTAGTTTCTAGCTGATCTCTCTATAGGGTGATTTGTTTGTAGCTGATCTCTCTACAAGTTGATTTGTGTGTAGCTGATCTTTCTACAGGTTGATTTGTTTGTAGCCGATCTCTCTACAGGGTAATTTGTTTGTAGCTGAACTCTGTACAAGGTGCTTTTTTGTAGGTGATCTCACTGCAGGTTGATTTGTTTGTAGCTGAACTCACTAAAGGGTGATTTGCTTGTAGCTGAACTCCTTACATTGTGTCTAGTTTCTAGCTGATCTCTCTACAGGGTGATTTGTTTGTAGCTGAACTCTCTATAAGGTGATTTGTTTGCAGCTGAACTCTCTACATGGTGGTTTCTTTGTTGCTGAACTCTCTACATGGTGTTTTGCTTGTAGCTGAAATCTCTACAGGGTGATTTGTTTCTAGCTTATCTCTCTACAGGTTGATTTGTGTGTAACTGATCTCTCTACAAGCTGATTTGTTTGTAGCTGAATTCTCTGAAAGGTGTTTTGTTTGTAGCTGACCTCTCTTCAGGGTGATTTGTTTCTAGCTGATCTCTCTACAGGTGATTTTTTTTTGTAGCTGACCTCTCTTCAGGGTGATTTGTTTCTAGCTGATCTCTCTACAGGGTGATTTGTTTCTAGCTGATTGCTCTGCAGGTTGATTTGCTTGTAGATGAATTCTCTACAGGGTAACTTGCTTGTAGCTGAACTCCTTACTTTGTGTCTAGTTTGTAGCTGATCTCTCTACAGGGTGATTTGTTTGTAGCTAAACTCCTTACATTGTGTGTAGTTTCTAGCTGATCTCTCTACAGGGTGATTTGTTTGTAGCTGATCTCTATACAAGTTGATTTGTGTGTAGCTGATCTCTCTGCAGGGTGATTTGTTTGTAGCCGATCTCTCTACAAGGTAATTTGTTTGTAGCTGAACTATCTATAAGGTGATTTGTATGTAGCTAATCTCTCTGCAGATTTATTTGTTTTAGCTGAACTCTGATTTGTTTTTAGCTTATCTCTGTACAGGTTGATTTGTGTGTAACTGATCTCTCTACAAGCTGATTTGTTTGTAGCTGAACTCTCTGCAAAGTGTTTTGTTTGTAGTTGATTTCTCTACAAGGTAATTTTTTGCAGCTGACCTCTCTTAGGGGTGATTTGTTTCTAGCTGATATCTCTACAGGGTGATTTTTTGTAGCTGACCTCTCTTCAGGGTGATTTGTTTCTAGCTGATCGCTCTACAGGTTGGTTTGTTTGTAGCTGAACTCTCTACACGGTGATTTGCTTGTAGCTGAACTCCTTACATTGTGTCTAGTTTCTAGCTGATCTCTCTACAGGGTGATTTGTTTGTAGCTGATCTCTCTACAAGTTGAATTGTGTGTAGCTGATCTCTCTGCAGGTTGATTTGTTTGTAGCTGATCTCTCTACAAGGTAATTTGTTTGTAGCTGAACTGTCTATAAGGTGATTTGTTTGTAGCTGATCTCTCTGCAGGTTGATTTGTTTTAGCTGAACTCTCTACAGGGTGATTTACTTGTAGCTGAACTCCTTACATTGTGTGTAGTTTCTAGCTGATCTCTCTACAGGGTGGTTTGTTTGTAGCTGATCTCTCTACAAGTTGATTTGTGTGTAGCTGATCTCTCTGCAGGTTGATTTGTTTGTAGCCGATCTCTCTACAGGGTAATTTGTTTGTAGCTGAACTCTGTACAAGGTGCTTTTTTGTAGGTGATCTCTCTGCAGGTTGATTTGTTTGTAGCTGAACTCACTAAAGGGTGATTTGCTTGTAGCTGAACTCCTTACATTGTGTCTAGTTTCTAGCTGATCTCTCTACAGGGTGATTTGTTTGTAGCTGAACTCTCTATAAGGTGATTTGTTTCTAGCTTATCTCTCTACAGGTAGATTTGTGTTGATTTGTTCATTGCTGATCGCTCTAAAGGTTGATTTGTTGCAGCTGAACACCCTGCAAAGTGTTTTGTTTGTAGCTGATCACTCTAAAGGGTAATTTTTTTGTAGCTGAACTCTCTCCACAGTGACTTGTGTGTAGCTGAATTCTGTGTAACTGAATTCTCTAGAGAGTGACTTAATTGTAGCTGAATTCTCTACACAGTGCATGACTTGTTTATAGCTGAACTTTCTTCACTGTGACTTGTAATGTTCTGAATCTCTATAGTGATATATTTGCTTAACTCTCCACATGGTGACTGTCTTCTTGCTGAACTGTCTATAAGATTAACTGTTTGCAGCTGAACTCCCTACAGAATAACTTGTGATGTAATAAAATTCTATAACGGAATAAATAAATTATCCGAATGCTCTATTAGGGTGACTGTTCTATTAGAGTATCTCGATCTCGCATTTGCTACACGGAGTTGGCTTTCGAATCATAACTCAGTGGTTTGTAATCCGATTCTTCTGTACTACTGCAAGGACTTTCTATGAAGATTATTCCAGCTATACACCGATTTTCAGCTCATTGCTCTAAGCGGTTTGCCTAGTAGGCGTGAAAACTAATACTTTTTTATTCATAAAAATCGATCGCGTGATTGTGACACAGGTTGGGTTTTGTGTCATATCTCCGTGGTCTTTATCTCGATTCCTTTCAAACCACCAAAAGGCACTCCTACGATGGTTACTCCATCTACATAGCAATTTTCAACGCATTCCATGAAGCGGTTTACCCTGTAGGCGTGACAACAAATCGATCTTGTTTTACGCGAATAATCGGTCATAACTCCTGAACCTGTCATCGGATTTGTACCAAATTTGATGCTAGGATTCGCCTTTGGACTCCCTTTCTGTGTGCCAAATTTCAAGGCGATCGGAGTACGCGTTTGCTTGTTATAGCAATTTTTGCAAGTGTGCGAAAAGACGAAGAAAAAAAACGAAGAAAAAAAACGAAACTTTGGCAGCTCGTATCTCGGAAATGGCTTGAGCGATTTTCTTCAAATTTGGAATGTAGACTCCCCTAGCTGGCGGGCAACTGTGTAGCAAATTTGGTTCCAATCAGATAAGTGATCACCGAGATACAAAGGTGTGAAAATGACGTTTTCGTTCTTTCTGTCAATATACTCACGGTTGTGGCGCGCCGGCTTCTTGGGCCGCACGACACACTACTGTGTGTCTTGATGTTTCTCTACTATTGAACATTATGTACCCCATGGGTATCCCACACTGTACATAAAATGTTTAACTATATGGTCAACAAATACATGACATATAATTTCAATAATTTATTGTAGCTACATGGGCCACATGTTATACACATGGGATTGTGTACATAGTATAGTCAAGTTATGGAGTAGTACTTTTATATAGCATAACTTTGATTACTTTAATTTAATTACATAATGATTATTGACTGAACAGCTAATTACAATTACAATTACCATTACTTTTATGCTCAGTGAGCAATTACAATTATAATTACAATTACTTGAAAATTGCTAATGATTAGTAATTAATTACAATTACGATTACAATTACAACAAGCCTGGTTTCTAGTATACTGGAACTAGAACTAAACTAGTTTTAGTACAGCCTAGTTTTCCTTTTATATCTAGCTAGTATAGGAACTAGAACCTATAATTCCATTGAAATCTATTTAAAAACTGAAACTAAACTAGAAAAGTGTTGTTTTTAAGTTTTTGAACAATAACTAAACAAACTAGTATATTAAACATTATAAATTTAAAAATAAAGTAGGAATCTAAGCGATAAAAAGTAGTGAAACAAGAGAAGAACGATGGTAGCTATTACAGCATAGCTCAGTGGGAAATCCCTACTTTGGCATGATGTAGCCTTTATTTTGTGTTCAATGCCAAAGTATGAATTTCCCACTGAGTTATGCTGTAATAGCTACCATCGTTCTTCTCTTGTTTCGCTACTTTTTATCGCTTGGATTCCTACTTTATTTTTAATATACTATAGTTTGTCTAGTTTTTTGTTAAGCCATACAGCTAGCTATAAACATGTGACTGTTCTATTAGGGTGACTGCTGTGTTAGAGTATCTTGAGTCAGCATGCAAAGATGTGCGCTTGCCCAAAAAGGGGCGTGGTTTCGATCGATTATAGAGTATCTTGAGTCAGCCTTTCAAATTGAAGGTGTGTGGTCACTGAAATACAGCTAGTGCAAAAGGGGTGAGTCATCGTGGTTTCAATCGATAAATTGATAATGCGTAGAATGAAGAATGGGTGTGATCTTGTCACCTATCGTGAAGCTATCTAGTACCAGTACCTCCGTACAGTATCCTCCGTCATAGATTATATCAGGAATATAATCTATTCCTCCGTACAGTAGCGTAGTCTAAGCGCCTTAAATAATCTTGTGGTGTCTACTATGAAAGTCAGTAGGGTTGGCAATGAGAAAATCATCCTCTATAGTTTCTCCTCCAACTCTGGGTGATCAATCCTACCCAAGTCTACATCAAACTGTAGGGTAATAATACGGTGATTCCCCTTGCTGTTTCTGTAGCGTGTATTTAAATTTTTTGCAATTTTTCAGGTATTTAAATAAAAATGGGCAGCAGCATCAGTGATGCTGTTTAGATCGCTTCAATGTTTCCATGAATGGTGCATTACATGGTGGTCACTATAGTATCAAAAACAGACGCATATTCTTGGTGAAACAGATGCTGCGAGTTTCTAAATCAGCGTGAGTAAGGGCATCAGTTTACGTTGGCACGTAAACACTGTAAATCTCCACTTAATAACGTCCAAAAAGGTGCCTGGGAGTTAGTAAACCAACCTTGGACTTCGTTAAGTGAGTTTCAGTGGGTTGATGTTTCATTGTAGACCCGTCAAGCGCGGTCTTAGCGAAAATTGAAGTACAGCGAATCACCATTTAAGCAAGTGTATTTTGTATAGCACCTCACCTAATAACCCAAAACAGCAATGGACAACATTCTTGATGTTCCTGCCCATTTTTATGAAAATGAGCCGAAATCTGTTAAAATTTACGACACGGCTATATCCCAAACGGAATTTAAGCCATTTGGTTGCCACTGAACCCACTATTTAAAACTAGACCATTGGTAGGATCCATCCCCTGAGTTACAAGTTAATCCAAAGAGGTTTGATTATTTTCGTTGCCAACCCTAGAAAGTGTTGATACGGAAAATAAATGCCTCGATATGGTTTTGTTCGATGAAGAAGAAGACAAGCAGCCTGATTTAAGATAAAAGAAAAGACAAGGTGAAAAGGGTACACACTTGTCGGAACCCCATAAGGCACATCCCACTGGTGAGTTTGTTATTGTGGCGTGAAATGGTGGCCGTGCACTGCTTCGTTTGACCTCTAGGCTTGCAACTGTTGTCAGTCATTCAGTCAGGCAGGCAGTCAGTCAGTCAGTCTAAAATTCCAAGTTTTGGCGATTTTTAAAAATTCTGTACCCGGCCACCTGTAAGCATTTTGTTGTATTTAATGCTGTTTTATGTGTTATATGGACTAGTACTATTCCGTAAAGGTGATTTTCGTCTCGTAAGATATCTCTAGAATGATTTTTAAAGGCAGAATTTTGGGCGGTATGTGAAATTTCACTTGGATTCCTACTTAAACAGTACGACCGTACCGTGTGATTAATAGCTTCATAGTACCGATACTAGCTAAAACTTTTAATACTGCAACTGTTGTTTGAGATTTAGCTGGAGAACTGAATAGCTGGCACATTAAAGGTGGACAGACTCAATATGAAAGACTATCTAGGGGCGGATCCAGGGGGGGCATGGGGGGCACGTGCCCCCCCCCCCCCCCCCCTTAAAAAAATGTATATAAGATCGAGATACTCTAATAGAGCAGTCAATCACCAATCACTCTAATAAAGCAGTCACAGTGTTCATGGGGAAGTGTAGCTTACTTAGGAAGCTATAAATAGGATTTTATTTTTACATAACATACGTGATATAATATATTTGGTAAAGGATAACTAGCTATTATTGTTGTGACCTTTTTTTTTTTTTTTTTTGCTCTTCAACTTTTTTTCAGCAAGGTGCCCCCCCTCTTTCCAGACTCTGGATCCGCCCCTGCTATCTGATATCTTAAAAGATTTCACAGTAAGATTTTAACAGCTTATACAGTGGAATCTTCAGTGCAGCAAATGTGGGAAGAGTTTCATGCAGTTTGTCTACTGTATGGAGCTGATTCCTTCAAAACTTTCCTCACAAAGGTTTAATCAACCATGTGTTACTACTAAAACAAAACAGATTTGTAGAAGGAAAAAGCATCTGTATAGAAGAGCCCATCTATCCAACTGGACTGCATATTACTGTATTAAGAAGTTGGCACAGTCTGAATGTCGGAAAGCTCATAGTGAGTATGTTTCTAAACTAGTTAGCTGCAATACTGCCCAAAGAATCTGGTCTTATATCAAAAGTAAACCCCAGGAATACAGTGGCATTTCATCCCTTCAGGTTAAAGACAACACGTATACTGCTGATTCTGATAAAGCTAACATATTAAATGATCAATTTGATTCTGCTTTTACTAGAGAAGACACATCATTTATTCCTAGTATATCTGGAGATACCTATCCTGCTATGATACCTGTTACAGCGTTGAAACCGGGTCACTACTGCTGACCCTGGATGACCCACTGACCCGGATTAATTAAAGCTGAGGCGTGCAATAAGGGCTACATTTTGGGTAGTCTTGAGCGAGTGAGACTACGTTTTGAGCATTCAATTCGTGCTGAGTAAACAAGTAGCTATGTGATAACTAAGCCGGTAAGTTAAAATCAGTCAGTGGGTTTTGTTCCACGTAGCTACTGTGGGTTTACAGACAGCAATTGGGTGTGGCTTGTTAATTAAAATTAAAACTATTTGTGAGTGACTTAATTGTCTGTCCACATTGTGTAAACAACATGGCTTCATGCTACTGATAACTCATGGTTTACAATAGACATTACAGCCACACCGTATCTGACTATATGTGTGTGTGTGTGTGCATGCAGATTAGCTACTCTACAGGCTGGTAGCTAGCTCAGCATCATACCATCTGGTGTATTCATGAACACTGCATTAGGATGCTAATGTGACAACATGACTAAGAGACTTGTATCTACAACAATTATCATTATCAATAGAACAAATCCATCACTGGATTAAATAACAAGTACACAAACTAGATGAATAAAAAATTAGAAATTTTAAAATGGGAATAGGGAACGCTGAAAAAAGCCACCAAACAAGAAGGGATCACTGGGGTGGTAATGTAAACCACAAATCCCTACTTTGACTCATTTCAGTTATTTTTCATACCTAACATTGTTTTACAGCAGTCTTTGCTTCCAAACCCAGGTGTTGATCTTATCATAGCACTTATCCATTTATAAGCACACGTGCAAGGGACTAGACCAGCACTCCACAGCATGCCAAAAACCATATAGTACTGTACAGTCTAATACAGAGTTATATAGTTGTAGAGATTAGCTTGTATGTCCCATGCAATTTAGCCTAGCAGGCCAAATCCACAATTTTATGCCTTTTAGTATATTAAAGTGCAGGCACTTATACCAAGTGTTGAGGGTTTCAAGGACCTGGCCTATGAGATTAGGTTGGGACATACTAGATTAATCCCTGACTCTGAATTAGATTTCTAGAGCCCGTATACAACACTATATGGTCTTTAGAGTGCTAGTCTAACCTTCGCATATGCACTTATATATGGATAAGCGCTATGACAAGATTGACGCCTGGGTCTGGAAGCGAATGCTGCTGTAAAAAACAACATTAGGTATGAAAAATAACTGTTTTGTAAATGTAAAAGTGTATTTTAAAATTATCCGCGTCCACGTCCGACCGTATCCACCTTTTCCAACTACCCTTTCAAAATGACTGGAGTATGTAACTAAATATTTATGACAGAGACTCAAAATAGGAATTTGTGGTTTGCATTACCACCCCAGCGATCCCTTCTTGTTTGGTGGCTTTTTTCAGCGATCCCTACTCCCATTTTAAAATTTCTAAAGAAAGTGATTCATGTATAGTTCTGTCTGGAGATCCACAGGGATCAGTACTAGGAATACTTTTCTTGAAATTGTTCTATATAAATGACTTGCCCAAATATGTAAAGTCCAGCATAAGATTATAATGCAGATGATGCATTAATATATCGGGAAATTCACTCTAAAGCAGATCAGGATATCTTACAACAGAACATTTGGCATCTACATGGCAAATGACATTTAATGCACTAAAGAGTGTGTGCTTGAGGATTACAAACAAACTATCCCCTCTTATTTTCTCCTACTACATGAATGGTACACCCATACAGCAGGCTGATCATCCCAAATATCTTGGAGTGTCTACAGATAAAAATCTAAATTGGAATGAGCACACAAGACAAGTTGTAAGTAAGGCAAACAGAGTGAGAGGTTTCCTTCAGTGGAATATCTTAAGAAGTGTTCACCAGATGTTAAAGCATCGTGCTACTTGATGCTTGTTTGTAGAATATGCCATTGTAGCCCGGTCACTATATCACAAATGTAATGTACTGGCAATAGAAATGGTACAAATACATACTGCTAGATATGCATTAAACAAGTTTGATAGGTATGCAAGCGTATCAGAAACGATTAGTATACTTGGATGGCCCACTTTAGAAAGCAGACGCAACATCTTGAGAACTTTCATGATGTATAAAATTATGAACAACTTGGTAGATGTACCTACTGATATAATTTTGTTACCATCAACGTTACAGCTAAGAGGACATACTCAGAAACTTCAACAGCTACACTTTAGTCCACTACATTATTCCTTTTATCCATAAGCAGTCAAATTGTGGAATACTTTATCCCAGTACCTGATAAATTCACCGGATTTAAAAACTTTCAAAGAGAGACTTTATAATCTACACTAATTATACTACTAACTTACATACACATGTACGACATTACTCATATCTGAGTTTGTACATTAATGGAAATAGACTAGTTTCTATCTATGTACAGAAAATTGAACATACATGTAAAAACCATATACTTTCTAAGGAATGGAAGTACAATGGCTCCAATAGATTTTTATGGACTTCCACATCAACCAGGACATGTTTAATATGCAATTAATGCTAATTGCATTCCCAGACATATTCTAGTAATGTTCTATTATATAAAACTATTTGCTATGAATATTGTGGTAGGTGATTAAGCTTATGAATTAAGTACCAGTGACATACTTTATAATTGGTATTATAGTCAGAGTAATGTAGGACACTGAGAACAGGTTTTTAATAGCTTAATTATGGTTGGGCTATACTGTAAAAAACTATGTCCATTGCACAATCAAGGCTTGGAGTACAGTAATTGTCAATGGTTCAACATAATTATTTAATTAATACACTACACTTTGGATGTTGCAATATCAAACTAAAATGTAACACGAAATCGATGCAATTTCACTGACTGGTGTGCTATATCAATATCAAATATTCTGTGAGTGCCATCCCACTAAACTTGCTCCATTAGAATGTAGCTAGGCTCTATTGCACAGCCCACACACCAAGCCATATAAAGATATTTTCAATTGTACCAGTAATCTACTATCATTTATTAACACTATACTGACGTACTACCAGCAACTCTCACATACCAGTTGTCATATGTTAGCTGGTGTCCCTTGACTAGTTAGCTATACTGATTCAGTACAGTACATGCAAAATGGAAACATTATTAGTCAACTAGCTAATAGCTACCTACCAGATATGTTAATCTTGTGAGCAGATCTCTTTGAGCAGTCTCCTGTATACAAGGTAGCTAGCCTTATAGCGACACTTTCTTCATTGACACTGATAGAGAATAGTGATAGCCAAAATAGTGCCTTAGGTCCCAGTAAAAAAACTGGTGAAGTGCTCCAAATGTAATTTCGTTCGATAGGAACACAAGTTTCATCCTCGTCACTTGATGGGATCTGAAACATGTAAGTTATTTTGATGTACTCTGTAGGGTCAGTCTTGACCTGTTCTGTAGAAGTTCCTAGCAAGTGTAGCGATCTGTTCATCGTCAGCTCTAAATAACTCCTCTAGAGTTTCATAGCCGCTGATACAGGATCCAGCTTCGTTGGGAAAGTAGCGACAATCTTCAAGGGTGACGTTAGAGGTGGTGTTTTGTGCGTTTGATTGTAGTAAGACGACAGTTAACAGCAATACGAAGTCGAAGAGCAGTCGATCAAAACCAGGCTTCACCAATTTTCGTCGACTAGTCGTCGAGGGAGTCGTAGAATGAAGAGTTCAGTAATGTGATTGTTGCTCAGAAGCCTCGTCTGTGCAGATATTTGTCTCGCCTACGTTCTCGTTTCTATGGCTTCTAGCTAGAGCTATTGCGGCAAAAAATTAGTCTGGCGCGACCATCCCTTCAATTAGAAACTAATTGTGTAGCTAGGGGGATAGGGACTCGCACCTCTCCATTGGTTACGTGACCACCTTTAAAAAATGTTTAGGCTGACAGTGAGAGCTGGTTACCAGAAAAAGGCCATACCACACTTTTAGGTGGCGAAGTCAGCTGTAAGATCTGAAAAGCCTGTAATATACTCTAATAGAACAGTCACTAAAAACCATGAGTGATGTTAATGATTTGTACGATGAACATTAGCTATCATTAAACCACAGATTAAAGTAATGGTGCGTGAGTCCTCCCATCAGAATGGAAGTTGGGATGGTAGCTTGAGATGCTTCACAGGCCTGGTGGTTATAAATTCAGTGCTGGTCACTGTAAAGTGTTAATAATAATAATAATAAATGAATAACTAGTAAAGCCTTAATGAGTATAGTAGCTAGAATAGAAAGCAACTCTGTGATTATGCAGTGTATAAGTTGTTCATGTGTTGTTGTTGTTTGTATGCATTTATGTTTGTGGTCATTGTATTTACTAGGCTGGTATTATGGTTGTGCTAAATTGACAGTTAGTTCTTTTTGTGTATTTACAGAACCGGTTTGATTCCATAGATGGCAGGCAAGCTAGGTGGGTAGATGCCAACAAGCAGTGTATCAACGATATCACAAAGAACTCCCCCAGATGTAAAACTGCTATAGCGTATTGAAAAGAATGGTAATCTTTGTGTAATATTATAGTAGTGATCAAGAGACAAAATCAATAATAACATATGGATAATATTAATGATTATCATTTTCCCTAGTAACTCAATACTTGTTGGTGTGAATATCTAAAATAACCTCAAAAGTATAGCGTAGCTACTGATATACATCGTGACATATTAATTTTATGTTCATGATTTTCTGAATTTTACTGTAATACAGTGTACTAGTGTATGTGGATCCAGTATGTATGTATGTACCTGTACATCATATATTATACAATCTCTGCATGATACCATCATACAGGAGGGTGCAATCATGTGACATGTCTCATCTGCAAGTTTGAGTTCTGTTGGCCTTGTCTTTTGGAGTGGAACAGAAACTGTCAAGATGATCATTGGTTTGAGGACTAAAATGCTCTCTAGTTTTAACTAGTGTTGAATTTTCTTAGAAAAGTGTATACATAAAATATATGTACTTATGTTTGTTGCATATAGTATAGTAGGTTTATGTCAGGCAAAGTAAGAGTGTCCATGGCTTAAGTATACATGTGCCACATACGTGAATTACCTGCACATGTGATAACACCTTTATGGTTTTATGATATTGGACATGGTAGTGTAAAAGACACTGTTTTTCCTTTCCCAAACTTCTGTTGTTGTAATTTCACTAGGCTTTAAGTCAAAAATATGCTCAAAACTTTGCCCAAAATATTTTAGAAATTTTTCAAAATTTTTGCACATTATGCTCTTCAGTGTTCCCATTATGCTCCTAAGTTAGCAACAGTTTTTACCATAATCTAGGAACATTTTAATCAATGAATGCTCTATTAGAGTATTTCACTATAATGTGACTGTTCTATTAGAGAGTATCGATCAAGCCATAGTTTGAAATATCCACCTATTATGCATTATGCTGGCACAACACTCCAGCCTATTATACTTTTTAATATGCAAGAATATTTGACGCAAGCCTGATAATTTGATATTGTAGGTAGAATTCTCTTTTTAAATTGATTACGTAGCCAAGTCAAGCAATACACCAGTGGTCAAATACTATAGACATTATGTTTTTATGACAAACTACACACATGCCAAAGCATAAAAATAATGTGGTAGGCCTATGTAGTGAGCTTGATTTGCTACCTGTATATGTAATAGACAATTGCAAAAAAGAGTGGTGATCATGTAGTGAATGACCACTTATAAAACAGCTGTAACTACTATTGGTGGTGGATAAAGGATCTTCGAGCTTATATATATATTCTTAGTTAGTTCCTGAGGGCATGCCCTAAGACCCCTTAAAATTACTTCAATTTGGTGCACCCTCATTTTTTGTCATTGTGATGACATACAAGGACTTCTACTCTTTTGATGGAATAGTTACTATTTGAAGCCATCTTGTGAAGAGGAAGAATGGTATGTATAAGATTTCCAGAACATTTTAACAGCATCTGCATTGAGTTTGAATTAGAGAGTCTGCTTACTCTGTTAGAAGCACAGACCTCTCTCACAACATGACCAGAAGATAAGCAGATCTGTACTAACAAACAGTTGACCATTGTTGTCTATCTTGTCAATGTGCAACATATCCCAGTCTTCTTTAATCCCAACTTCTCAAGAGCCAAAGCTATTATACTTTAATTTTTCCTATTCTGCAGTGCCCAAAAATTCTGAGCAATGTTCATATCATGCTCAATATGTGTTCCTCAGTTTTCATGTTTGCTATGATTGTACTATTATAATGGATAATATTGACTGTTTAAAAACAAAGAAATGCTGCTATCTTTTGAATTTTCCAAACTTTTTGCTTAGTATACTGCAATTAAGTAGACATGTCAATAACTATCTGACCACTCTATTAGAGTGACTCACTTTTTTTAATATAATTTGATCATTTTCAGTACCAGTTGATAAACTGTTAATCTCTCTTGAACCTCCAGATCTTTCATCTGCCTCAAATTGTCCAACTGAGAAGTCCAATTGACTAGATTCTGTCTGTCTGATGAACATACATATTATTGTCACAAAATCAATGTGTTTCAGAATTATGTATACTCTAGATCTCCAAATATTATTGGTGTGACTGAGACTTGGCTGTCAGACAAAATCTTTGATAATGAATTACTATATATATATATAATTATATATATATATAATTATATAATTATATATATATATATATATATATAATTATATATATATATATATATATATCCAGTGCTTACACAATACTTTGAAAAGACCGTGGATCTCGTGGTGGCAGTGTGATGTTTGCTATCAAATCTTGTAAATCTTTTCAAGTACTACCCACTCCTCCTAGTGTAGAAGTGCTGTGTTGGACTTACTATTTCAACTGTCTCTTGCTTAACATGCATTCCTCCCAATGCATCAGCTGATTATCGGCAAGATTTTCTAGACTACCTTGAATCTCTCAACACAATTTCCAGTATTATTAGGTGATTCTAATATCAGTGACATCAACTGGAACTCTCTATCTGGTCAGTCTCCCTTCTCCTCAAAATTTTGTGATGCCACATTTGATCTTAATCTTTTTCAGCTAGTAGAAGAGCCTTCACACATCGCTGGCAATATTTTTGATCTCGTTTTAACTAATGTCCTAGAGAAAATTTCTAATTTAATAATTAACAGTGAACCTCCCCATCCAATTCCTTCAGATCACTTTATGATAACCTTTGACTTTTCCACTTCACCCAACAGTACCAACAATTCAGTCTCAAGTACAATCTTCAAGGAAACTACAATGGACTTTGTGATTTATTCATCACTCAGAGTTTACATTCTACTATATGTCTGAAGACATCGAATTTGTGTGGTCCTACTTGAGTAATCTTAGTAGGAATTCTGTTAAGCAGTTTATTCCAATTGTTACAGTACAGGAAAATAATGAACCACCTACTGACATCAAGCATTACATTAAATGTCTCCGAACACTTAGACATAGATACAGTCATCCTACTGACTATACAACCGTACCAAAGTAGAAAAGTCTCAAGAACAACTCCAATCTAACATAAGCAATGCCAAAAGTAGATATGAAAGTAAACTTGTTACTGAATTCACCAGCAACAACAATTCCAAAATCTATCAACTACATCAGAAACCTTTACCAAGACAACATCTCTTCCATCATTTACACTGTTCCAAGATTCTTCTATAAAATGTGACTGTCAAGTATGGATATCTACCCAGTGAGTGAAAAATTCACAAGAAAATCCCCATTTTAAATCAGGTAACCACACTCAGGTTAAGAACTATCACCCAATTTCTTTACTTAGTAATATATCCAAGGTGCTCGAGCAAATAATTTACAACAAAATAATTAGTCATATTTCTAGCAGGATCAACCCAGTTCAATTTGGGTTTTACAGAATAGGTCAACAACTCAGCAACTTTAATTATTTCTATCAAACATTTTTAATACTTGTCATCAGCTGGATGTCATCTACTTAGACATTAGCAAGGCATTTCCCACTCACATCTTTTTCTATCATTTAACATTGGAGATGAAGTCTGGTCCGTCTGGTCCTGGTTCCATGCCTATATTATAATACAAACAGATATCAGTATGTAACTACAAATAACAGTAATTCCTGTCTACTTAGAGTGGAATCAGGTGTACCGCAAGGTAGTACTTAGTTCCCCTCCTGTTCATCATATACATGAATGACCTTCCCAATATGCTGTTCTCTTCAGCAAATCCTTTTTGTTTGCAATATTTAAGGGAACATAGTGATATGAATCTCTTACAAAACAATGTCAACTGTCTGTCAAACTGGAGTACAACTTCACATCTGTCATTTCATCCCTCCAAAAGCTGTCATCTATCCTTCAACCTGAATTCGAAACATCTTCTACTATTGACAGTACCACCATACCTTCACTTCCCACACACAAAGACCTCGGAGTAATAATTAGTAATAACCTTGAATGGAATCCTCACCTGGATAGCATTCTTACTAAGCCTACAAGATCTTAGGTCTTATTCGAAGAACATTTAGCCAATCTATGTCACCGAGAGTAAATTAAAGTTAAACTCTACATAGCACTTGTTAGATCTCTAATCATATATTGCTCTCCAGTTTGGCGCCCTTACCTTACGAAAGATATTACCAGGTTTGAACAACTACAATGTAGAGCCACCAAATACATCCTGAATGACTATACATCCGACTACAAAACACGTCTATTAAAACTTCAACTTCTTCTTTAATGTATGTTCTGGAATTATATGATATCATGTTTTTCATTACCTGCATCAAGAAGCCTACCTCAAGTTTTAACATCAACTCACACGTCTCATTCTCTAACAGTTGCACCAGATCTAATGGACTAAAACTGAGCCATAATCCATCTTTCAATAACAAAGAATGTCACTTCTATTTAAACCGAATATGTAGACTGTGGATCTCTCTACCAATTGTCAACACGGACCTATCTACAGTAACCATCAAAAATCAAATTAAATTATTCTTCTGGAAACATTTTATTGCAAACTTTAATTCAACCGACATTCCTGTATCAACCACTCCTCCATGATCTTTGATCATATCTAGTCTTCCCCCTGATCACAACTTGTCACATCTTATTTCTTAACTATTGTAAGCTAAGTAGTTATGTTACTATAAATCTTAAGTTAAGTAGTCATAATTTTACTTTAATTGTAATTTTGGGTTAAGTATAATTATAAGTAGTGTAGTTTTTGGGTACTGGCACAGGATGCCAGTATTCCGTCAGTGTAATTTTTACATAATATAGTTACAGTAGTTTATTACATTGTACAACTCTTTTGTCTGTCACTGCTTTTTACACTGTAAAGTCTTTAAATAAATAAATTTTCTGTGACGTCTATTTCTCCAAGTACAAGGGACAATATAGTCATTATGCTCATGTCTCTAAAATACATATGCTAGCATAATAGTCTTGTGCTGAGACTTTTGTAAATAACAAGCACTGATCTGATGACGACCAACAATATTCACCAGCAACAATAAGAGCAGTTTTTAATGGAACTTGCCAGTGATATTATGCAATGAATTGTCCCACAGAATTATAGAGATTAGAAGTTAGATAATGTTTGATAACAGACAAGGGTGCAATGCTGGAACATATTTTTCTTGAATCACTTCTTCACAATGTTTAAACAACTCCATATATAGAAGCAGTTAAATGAAAGCAACCATTGGCACAACTGCTATAGCTAGCAGCTGTGTTACCTTTTTCCACACATTATGTGCTGATAAATACCATAATGGAACAGTCACACATGTACATGTACCTATCATTCTGTATGTACCATAACAAAATGTAACATTTAAAATTGTAATAGAACTTTAATTGATAAAATGGCACTTTATACGGTATTAGACTTGTCACTTTTCTGTATAATAGATTGCAGGGGCTAAAAAAGGGGCTAGTTGTGGCCAAAAAGCTAGTTGTAAATGACTTTTGGCTAGTTGTAAATGGTGATTTGGCTAGTTATAAAAGTCAGACTAAATAGCAAGCTGCACCACAGAAAAGAATAAAGTCAAAAATTACATACATGTGCTGTGCATGTTTACAGGGATTTGACTAAAGTACCTCAAGATGCAGTCTTGAGATTGCCATTTTCAAAAATTTTTCTGCTTATGGTCCACTAATTTAAAAATTGCAACTTATAGTTATGGTCATTTTCACAGTTCACTATTGATATAAAAAATTTCCTTAAAATCTTATCTAATCAAAAACAGCTAAGCTGTAAAAATAGGTGCGGCCCCAAAAAGGCCATGGTGAAACCAAGCGGCACCAAATTCACCTGAATTGTCGTTATTAAAATTTTTACCATTAACCTACCATCACAGCCATTTCTTGGCCACCACCTTGGATTTCACATCTTTTTTCACCATGGCCTTTTTGGGGCCGCACCTTTTTTTACAGCTTAGCTGTTTTTGATTAGATTGTTTTGCAATAACAGATACGTAACATAACAGGAAAAAGGCAATGAACAAACTTATGAGACATGTTTGGCTTGATTATATGACATCACCAAGGAGTACTCTGTTAATTGTAACTTTAGATGTCACACAATGTGTTTGGCTTTTCTGAACATAATTCTTTGGGACACACTTTATTCCCAACATTGTCTTCATTTACCTGTTTGCTTTCAGTATGCATCACGGATGACAACATTTTTCTTAGTATCACACCAATGTCACACAATTCCAAATCCATGTAATGATTGTTTAACATGGTTTCATCATTTACACTTAATTAGGCATTGAACACTAAAATGGAGTTGTTAACAATTACATAAGTGTAAACAAACAAGAGCATGGCATAATATTGATTGAGAATGATAATATTGTCAATTATCATTGTATAGTAGCTATTAGGATAAGTTCAGTCAAGCTCTCATTAGTTCCACTGCTAGTAACTGTTGATTGTTGATAATGGCATTTATAAGGTCAAGCCTTTTATTCTGTGAACATGCAGACTAAAAGTGCATACTTAGTATTTCCTGGCTGTATTTCAATTCAATACTCTGTTGAAATCATGTACTCCTGTCAGGGGCAGATCTAAGATTTATAAAGGGGAGGGGCTAACTCAACGTACTAATCTCTTTGGGTAGAGGATGCAAAGCATGCTAGAACTAGGGGGTCTGGGGGCATGCCCCCCCCCCCCTCCCTCTAGGAAATTTTTGAAAAATGGATACTAAAATACTGCAATTCCACATAAAATTCATATTTCTGCCTGTAGATATTTTATATACTGCCTTTAGATTATAGGTATGACTTCTGAAGCATTTTGTTAATGGAAAAGTTTGGGTAGGTACAGCTAAAGTATATTACTGCAGTTATTGGATAAAATGTCAAAATACAACTGTATTAAATATGTATTAACTTACAATGCTACAAGAAAACTGAAGTGCTTCTACCAAATTCCTACGTACAAATGATATGAAAAATTTAAACCTTTTTAAATTTATTCTGACTGTTGAGAAAAAGGCAGCCAAATTACCAGTCAAATAGAGTTACAAAGAATTAATTTAGGATGTAGCAAGGGTGAATGTATAGAACACAGTTGAATGATTAAGATTCAATGTTGCAAGTTAATAATTGTAGTAAGTTGTATCAACTTAACTTTTATTCTTGGCCGCTTCAGATATCAGCTGTTTTGGTTGCTGGTCACTTTTATTTTCCTGTTTTTACAGCCAAGGTATTCTTTGGTAATCATAGTCAGTTGTAGTAACATTATTGATTCTTGGCCGCTCTAGATATCAGCTCTTTCAGTTACCGATTAATTTCACGGAGTGTTTTTCTACAGCTTATCTGTTTTTACATGGGTTACAGATACTTGTAGTTTCTTGGATGCACCTTTTTTTACAGCAACGGTGTTTTTTTTTGGGGGGGGGGGGGGGGAATTAAAACTACATATGTACTATATACACCATGCACTCATTTAAAGGTTACAACCATTAATATAGTTTAAAGGCTATACAGTAGTTTTATGCTTCCTGCAATCTTAGCTGAAGTCAAGTGAAGATATGCAGGGGCGGATCTAGGATTTCAGAAAGGGGAGTGCTAACATCATGGTTGGTTGGCTAAGAAGAGTGACAACTGGTTAATACAACTAGCTATAGTGTGCAAATCTATCTAGGGGGTGTGGGGGCATGCCCCCACAGAAATGTTTTTGCAAATTTAGCCTATTCAGTATTAAAATTTGGCAATATTTTTGACTTAATGCCACTTTGTTTAAGTGATTCACAATGCTTGCAAAACATTGTGAGTCACCTAAGTGTAACAATGATGAAATGACACCATTATTCCAGAACAGTTGTAATAGCTGTCAAATAAGGGCACAGCCAGTAACTAAAATATATTCTTTACATAAAGAACAGGAAGGAGATGGATGCAGCTACACATGATCAATACTTTCCATTAATTTTGTGTTTGAAATACCTTGCACATTAAATTTAGCAATTTTAGAGTTTGGTTTTTTGCTAATTGATTACATCAATTCACAAATTAATAAAATTTATATGGTAAACCCATCAATATACAAGATCACTAAATTTAGTGTATTGCTTGACTTGAGGTATAGCTAGTGTGCTGTACAGTCTAATGGCTCAAACTATAATGTCCAAACATGTACAGTAACAATGAAGAGAGGGCTTGAGAGGGAAAGTATACACTCACCATGCAGTGTGTGGAGTATGCATACGTAGAATTTTCCAGCTAGGGGGGTCTGGGGTGATGCTCCCTTTGGAAATTTATGGAATATAGCTATCACAAGATTGAATCTGGAATCTATTTTTAACCAAATACTCTATTGTACTGAAAGATTGTGGGGGTACAAGATGGATGGGTTCAGTTGTAAGTAATTTTAGAAAAACAGAACAAGCTAGCTACATTTTTAAATGCTACTGGATTATAAGGCAATACATAATAGTGGATTGTCAAAGACATACACAGGATTGGATCTTAAGGTCACTGTAGAGATTTAAAATGCACACAAAAATAACTTCTACTTTGTAGTACGTATATGTAGCCACAGACTGTTCTGTTACTATTTCAATCTGACTTTTTACAACTATATGGCCCCATCACCACATAACCAGCCTGCCTGCCTGCCTGCCTGCCTGCCTGCCTGCCTGCCTGCCTGCCTGCCTGCCTGCCTGCCTGCCTGCCTGCCTGCCTGCCTGCCTGCCTGCCTGCCTGCCTGCCTGCCTGCCTGCCTGCCTGCCTGCCTGCCTGCCTGCCTGCCTGCCTGCCCGCCTGCCTGCACATGCCAACAGTGAGCTTGATATCCTTGCGTAAAATGGAGCCGGATTGTATGATGCATCGTTTAACCTCTAGCCTTGCAACTGTGGTCAGACAGGCAACCTTTTGGGGTTCAGAAAAGTATCCACTCACTGCACCTCTTCACTTTTCACATACCTAATTCTTATTGTTGTTATCTCCATGTGAGGAAACCATACCGAGGCAATAATTTTTCGTATAAACACCGTCTTTACATGTGCGTATAGCTGTCTCTATTTTTCAAATAAATAATGTCACAAGTAAAGTTATAGAAGCTATGCTATGTGAGTATACAAAATGAACTAGAACTAAATGTGACAAAACAAACTATAATTACAACGAAGAGTACGGGACAAAAGAATACAAAACAAACTACAACGAAGCAAGTACGTATGACTACTGGGAAAGTCATCATCACTACCTTGCAGAGCCCAATTATTCTAGCATTATTTGTCCATAAACAAACTGAAAGTTGCTGGAGTAGAATTCTTCAGGGTGAATACTACTATCAATATATAGTGGTACGATCAGCAATAGAATGAAAGCAAAAGGTGTCCAAACTTCAAAATAATTCCACAACTAGCTAGTGGTCCGTAGGCGGGGAAAGTTATGCGTGGGAAAAGTTTCGCGAATTGTACTCTACTTTGTATACCGGCTGGGGAAGCGGCGATTATGCCAGCATAATTTCGGGCATAATAGGTATGTGTGGGAATCAGGAATTATGCTGGCGTTGTGAGGTGATTGTAAAGCTTTAACATTAGGAAAATCTCCAGATTGCACAATTCCGTTAAAAAGATCGAGATACTCTAATAGAACAGTCAGAAACTCTAATAGAACAGTCGCTGAATATTATTTACTCTAATAAAACAGTCACATTGAAATGAAATACTCTAATACAGCAACCAGATTAAGAATTCAAGACTATCTGAAGCTTAAACATTAATGAAAATGGTGTGATACAGCAATAAACAGCCAATTATGGTGGCATAATTTTGGGAATAATGGGCAATTTTCAAAAGCATAATATATAGGGACCCGCCGATTATGCTCATTATTTTACCTTTTATGCTATGCTGCACTGCTCAAAAATTTACCTATTATGCTTAAATTAATGCTCAATATTTACCTATTATGCTCAAATTATGCTCAATATTTTTACCTCAGTTCCCATGTTTTTCTAATAACTTTGCACTTTATGGAAAAGCAGTAAGTGGTTGAAGCACAGACTGTAAATCCTTGCTTGTCAAAATGCATGTCACAGAAAAGATCGATATACTCTAATAGAACAGTCAGCTACCTGATAATTTTATTAGAGTTACTGACTGTTCTATTAGAGTATATCGATCTTTTTGTTGGATATGTATTTTGATAAGCAAGAATTTATAGCATTGCACAAGTTTTCTTCCTTTTATGCTAGCATTATGCTCAATGCGTTCAGGCACCTATTATGCTCATTATTATGCCAGCATAATCGGCGGATCCCTAATAATATATCTAATCAAAAACAGCCAAGCTGTAAAAAAAGGTGCGGCCCCCAAAAAGGCCATGGTGAAAAAAGATATGAAATCCAAGGTGGCGGCCAAGAAATGGCTGTGATGGTAGGTTAATGGTAAAAATTTTAATAACGACAATTCAGGTGAATTTGATGCCAAGACCAAGTGGCACAAAATTCACCTGAATTGTCGTTATTAAAATTTTTACCATTAACCTACCATCACAGCCATTTCTTGGCCGCCACCTTGGATTTCACATCTTTTTTCACCATGGCCTTTTTGGGGGCCGCACCTTTTTTTACAGCTTGGCTGTTTTTGATTAGATATCACTTCTTTTTGTATTTGTATACTGCAAAGCCAACCTATGGCTGGCTTTGGGGCTTTTTTAACCCATGTGTTTTTTTTATTTACCACAGGAAGAAGAAAAGAACTTATAGAAGATTTTTAATACTTCAATTATTTTTGATTTTATTAGTAATTATACAAATTATATACATATATTTATTACATGCCCATTATTCCCCACAGTATTTTTTTAGCAGCTGATATCTCTACTGGGTGACTTAAAATATAGCTGAACTATATACAGGATGGTTTCTTTGTAGCTGAACTCTCTACAAGATAAATTCTTCTAGCTGATTTCTCTACAGGGTGATTTGTTTCTAGCTGAACTCTCTACAGGTAATTTGTTTGCAGCTAAACTTTCTACATCCATGGTGGTTTCTTTGTAGCTGAACTCTCTACATGATGGTTTCTTTGTAGCTGAACTCTCTACAAGGTGACTTCTTCTAGCTGAACTCTCTACAGGGTGATTTGTTTCTAGGTGAACTCTCTACAGGTAATTTGTTTGCAGCTAAACTCTCTACATGGTGCTTTCTTTGTAGCTGAACTCTCTACATGATGGTTTCTTTGTAGCTGAACTCTCTACAAGGTGACTTCTTCTAGCTGAACTCTCTACAGGGTGATTTGTTTTTAGCTGAACTCTCTACAGGTGATTTGTTTGCAGCTAAACTCTCTACATGGTGCTTTCTTTGTAGCTGAACTCTCTACATGACGGTTTCTTTGTAGCTGAACTCTCTACAAGGTGACTTCTTCTAGCTGAACTCTCTTCAGATGATTTGTTTGTAGCTGAACTCTCTACAGGTGACCTCTTCTAGCTGATTTCTCTACAGGGTGATTTGTTTCTAGCTGAACTCTCTACAGGTTATTTGTTTGCAGCTAAACTCTCTACATCCATGGTGGTTTCTTTGTGACTGAACTCTCTACATGATGGTTTCTTTGTAGCTGAACTCTCTACAAGGTGACTTCTTCTAGCTGAACTCTCTATAGGGTGATTTCTTTGTAGCTGAACTCTCCACCTGATGGTTTCTTTGTAGCTGAACTCTCTACAAGGTGACCTCTTCTAGCTGATCTCTCTACAGGGTGATTTGTTTCTAGCTCAACTCTCTACAGGTGATTTGTTTGCAGCTAAACTCTCTACATGGTGCTAGCTAAACTCTCTACATGACGGTTTCTTTGTAGCTGAACTCTCTACAAGGTGACTTCTTCTAGCTGAACTCTCTACAGGTGATTTGTTTGTAGCTAAACTCTCTACATGGTGCTTTCTTTGTAGCTGAACTCTCTACATAACGGTTTCTTTGTAGCTGAACTCTCTACAAGGTGACCTCTTCTAGCTGATTTCTCTACAGGGTGATTTGCTTCTAGCTGAACTCTCTACAGGTTATTTGTTTGCAGCTAAACTCTCTACATCCATGGTGGTTTCTTTGTAACTAACTCTCTACATGATGGTTTCTTTGTAGCTGAACTCACTACAAGGTTACTTCTTCTAGCTGAACTCTCTACAGGGTGATTTCTTTGTAGCTGAACTCTCCACATGATGGTTTCTTTGTAGCTGAACTCTCTACAAGGTGACTTCTTTTAGCTGATCCCTCTACAGGGTGATTTGTTTGCAGCTGAACTCTTTAGGTGGTGATTTCTTTGTAGCTGAACTCTCTACAAGGTGACCTCTTCTAGCTGATTTTTCTATAGGGTGATTTGTTTCTAGCTGAACTCTCTACATGATGGTTTCTTTGTAGCTGAACTCTCTACAAGGTGACCTCTTCTAGCTGATTTCTCTACAGGGTGATTTGTTTCTAGCTGAACTCTCTACATGACGGTTTCTTTGTAGCTGAACTCTCTACAAGGTGACTTCTTCTAGCTGAACTCTCTATAGGGTGATTTCTTTGTAGCTGAACTCTCCACCTGATGGTTTCTTTGTAGCTGAACTCTCTACAAGGTGACCTCTTCTAGCTGATCTCTCTACAGGGTGATTTGTTTCTAGCTCAACTCTCTACAGGTGATTTGTTTGCAGCTAAACTCTCTACATGGTGCTAGCTAAACTCTCTACATGACGGTTTCTTTGTAGCTGAACTCTCTACAAGGTGACTTCTTCTAGCTGAACTCTCTACAGGTGATTTGTTTGTAGCTAAACTCTCTACATGGTGCTTTCTTTGTAGCTGAACTCTCTACATAACGGTTTCTTTGTAGCTGAACTCTCTACAAGGTGACCTCTTCTAGCTGATTTCTCTACAGGGTGATTTGCTTCTAGCTGAACTCTCTACAGGTTATTTGTTTGCAGCTAAACTCTCTACATCCATGGTGGTTTCTTTGTAACTAACTCTCTACATGATGGTTTCTTTGTAGCTGAACTCACTACAAGGTTACTTCTTCTAGCTGAACTCTCTACAGGGTGATTTCTTTGTAGCTGAACTCTCCACATGATGGTTTCTTTGTAGCTGAACTCTCTACAAGGTGACTTCTTTTAGCTGATCCCTCTACAGGGTGATTTGTTTGCAGCTGAACTCTTTAGGTGGTGATTTCTTTGTAGCTGAACTCTCTACAAGGTGACCTCTTCTAGCTGATTTTTCTATAGGGTGATTTGTTTCTAGCTGAACTCTCTACATGATGGTTTCTTTGTAGCTGAACTCTCTACAAGGTGACCTCTTCTAGCTGATTTCTCTACAGGGTGATTTGTTTCTAGCTGAACTCTCTACATGACGGTTTCTTTGTAGCTGAACTCTCTACAAGGTGACTTCTTCTAGCTGAACTCTCTACATGATGGTTTCTTTGTAGCTGAACTCTCTACAAGGTGACTTCTTCTAGCTGAATTCTCTACAGGTGATTTGTTTGTAGCTAAACTCTCTACATGGTGCTTTCTTTGTAGCTGAACTCTCTACATAACGGTTTCTTTGTAGCTGAACTCTCTACAAGGTGACCTCTTCTAGCTGTTTCTCTACAGGGTGATTTGTTTCTAACTGAACGGTCTACAGGTTATTTGTTTACAACTAAACTCTCTACATCCATGGTGGTTTCTTTGTAACTGAACTCTCTACATGATGGTTTCTTTGTAGCTGAACTCTCTACAAGGTGACTTCTTCTAGCTGAACTCTCTACAGGTGATTTGTTTGCTGCTAGACTTTCTACATGGTGCTTTCTTTGTAGCTGAACTCTCTACATGATGGTTTCTTTGTAGTTGAATTCTCTACAAGGTGACTTCTTCTAGCTGAACTCTCTACAGGGTGATTTCTTTGTAGCTGCACTCTTTAGGTGGTGATTTCTTTGTAGCTGAACTCTCTCCAAGGTGACCTCTTCTAGCTGATCTCTCTACAGCATGATTTGTTTCTAGCTGAACTCTCTACAGGTGATTTGCGCGCAGCTAAACTCTCTACATGGTGCTTTCTTTGTAGTTGAACTCTCTACATGATGGTTTCTTTGTAGCTGAACTCTCTACAAGGTAACTTCTTCTAGCTGATCCCTCTAAAGGGCGATTTGCTTGTTGTTGAATTCTCTACACGGTAATTTATTTGAGGCTGAACTGTCTACATGGCAGTTTCTTTGTAGCTGAACTCTCTACAAGGTGACTTTTTCTAGCTGAACTCTATACAGAGTAATTTGTTTGCAGCTGAACTCTCTACATGATGGTTTCTTTGTAGCTGAACTCTCTATAAGGTGACCTCTTCTATAGCTGAACTCTTTACATGGTGTCTAGTTTCTACCTGATCTCTCTACAGGGTGATTTGTTTGCAGCTGAAATCTCTACAGGGTGATTTGCTTGTAGCTGAACTTCTTACATTGTGTCTAGTTTCTAGCTGATCTCCACAGTGTGATTTGTTTGTAGCTGATCTCTCTACAAGTTGATTTGTGTGTAGCTGATCTCTCTGCAGGTTGATTTGTTTGTAACTGATCTCTCTACAGGGCAATTTGTTTGTAGCTAAACTCTCTATAAGGTGATTTGATCTCTCTGCAGGTTGATTTGTTTGTAGCTGAACTCTCTAAAGGGTGATTTGCTTGTAGCTGAACTCCTTACATTGTGTCTAATTCCTAGATGATCTCTCTACAGGGTGATTTGTTTGCAGTTGATCTCTCTGCACATTGATTTGTTTGTAGCTGAACTCTCTACAAGGTGATTTGTTTCTAGCTGATCTCTCTACAAGTTGATTTGTGTGTAGCTGATCTCTCTGCAAGTTGATTTGTTTGTAGTCGATCTTTCTACAGGGTAATTTGTTTGTAGCTGAACTGTCTATAAGGTGATATGTTTGTAGCTGATCTCTCTGCAGTTTGATTTGTTTTAGCTGAACTCTCTACAGGGTGATTTTTTCTAGCTTATCTCTCTACAGGTTGATTTGTGTGTAACTGATCTCTCTACAAGCTGATTTGTTTGTAGCTGATCTCTCTGCAGGTTGATTTGTTTCTAGCTGATCTCTCTACAAGTTAATTTGTTTGTTGCTGATCTCTCTACAGGATAATTTGTTTGTAGCTGAACTCTCTGCACAGTGATTTGTGTGTAGCTGAATTCTCTAGAGAGTGATTTAATTGTAGGTGAACTCTCTACAGGGTGCATGACTTGTTTATAGCTGAACTCTCTTTAGTGTGACTTGTAATGCTCTGAATCTCTACAGTGATATAATTGTAGCTTAATTCTCCACAGGGTGACTTGCTTCTTGCTTAACTGTCTATAAGATTAACTGTTTGCAGCTAAGTCCCTACAGAATAACTTGTAATGTAATAGAATTCTATAATCGAGTAAATAAATTAGCTGAATGCTCTATTAGGGTGACTGTTCTATTAGAGTATCTCGATCTCGCATTTGCTACACGGAGTTGGCTTTCGAATCATAACTCAGTGGTTTGTAATCCAATTCTTCTATACTACTGAAAGGAATTTCTATGAAGATTATTCCAGCTATACACCGATTTTCAGATCATTGCTCTTAGCGGTTTGCCTAGTAGGCGTAAAAACTAATACTTTTTTATTACTAAAAATCGATCGCGTAATTGTGACACAGGTTGGGTTTTGTGTCATATCTCCGTGGTCTTAATCTCGATTCCTTTCAAACTACCAAAAGGCACTCCTACGATGGTTACTCCATCTACATAGCAATTTTCAGCTCATTCCATGAAGCGGTTTACCCTGTAGTAGCGATTCCGGAATTCCGTAAAATTTGCATAAAAATTTCTCCGTGAATCTTCCACTGGAGAGTTGGCACAATCAATTCTCTGCCGTACGAGTCATTGATCAAACAATTGGATCGTTTCTAGGGTTTCTGGGGGCAAGGAATACGATGGTGCAGTTAGTTTTCTGCTATAAATATGTTTGTGTGGAGTTTTATGCCAATTATAAGATTATTTTGCAATATAGCCACCACAATATGTGACTGGGCCTGCGATAATAGGGCATGTGGGCACATGATTTTTGTCTACTTTTTCAAACTTCCATTGTACATAACGTTTCGTACAAGTATGGTATGGCAATGAAAGTTTCAGCTCTTAGTAAGCATTTAAGTGGCGTTATGATGCAACTTACAGAATGCAAATATTCTGTTCCAATACTGAGATATGACCTGTAGAGTGACAGGTTGTAGTTTGTGCCCACATGCCCTATTTTCGCAGGCCCAGTCACATATTATGTTCTCTTTGCAAGAAACGACCCAGCACATGTTTGTTACACCAAGGTGAGCATTTTTGTCCATGTAGTTTTCAATATTACTATGCTAAAAGTCAGCAAATTTGCACCACAAATAGCTCATCTCCTTGATGCACCATTTTGGTAGCTGTCAAGGAGCTGTACATTAAGAGAAAAAATAATCATATAAGCAGCTATAAATCAACAGTACAACTTCTTGCTTTACATACACATTGTATTTTTGAGTGGAGGTGACTGCTACAGAGTGGTTCCACTTCACTATGTGTATGCTGCTTTGCTATCTGCAAGATCCTAAATGCATGAAACTATTTAGTGGCTTTCTATGGAGGTGACCTTTATTCAGAGGGTCCTACAAGTAAGGTTACACTGTGGTCCATATATTAAAGTATTGATAACAGAAAACAGAAGTTCAAAATGTTTTTGCGAAGCTCAGTTATAAGCATTCATTCAATTGTGCCATTTTTGGGACTATTTTCAATGGAAAGATATGGAGAAAATTTTGCCTATTTTCCAGGACAAAATTGCTATAACTCCACTATCCTATGACGGATTTTTAAAAACTAAGTGTTTATGAGATCCTTAGGGAGTACTGCACAAGGCTATGCTAAATAAAAACTACTTCCATTAATTTTAAAATTCTCCCGGAATCGCTACCTGTAGGCGTGACAACAAATCGATCTTGTTTTACGCGAATAATCGGTCATAACTCCTGAACCATTCATCGGATTTGCACCAAATTTGATGCTAGGATGCGCCTTTGGACTCCTTTTCTGTGTGCCAAATTTCAAGGCGATCGGAGTACGCGCTTGCGTTTTATAGCAATTTTTGCAAGTGTGCGAAAAGACGAAGAAGAAGAAGAAAAAAAAAAGAAACTTTGGCCGCTCATATCTCAGAAATGGCTTGAGGGATTTCCTTCAAATTTGGACTGTAGACTCCCCTAGCTGGCGGGCAACTCTGCAGCAAATTTGGTTTCAATCGGATAAGCCATCACTGAGATACAAAAGTGTGAAAATGACGTTTTCTTTCTTCCTGTCAATATACTCACGGTGTGGCGCGCCGGCTTCTTGGGCCGCACGACACACTATCGTGTGTCTTGATAGGTGATTTTTTGAACACTGCTCAAAAGCATAATGCTCAACTTTTGGAGCATAATAGCCTCATGCCTAATACCGGCATAAAAGTTTAGCGATGCTGATTTTGCGTACTAATTTAATACTGTACAAATACAAGCATGTAGAAGCTAACCGGCGTAAAAGTTTCGCGATAGCTACTGCAATTGCGAAATTCGCGAAACTTTTCCCAAACGTAACTTTCCCCACCTACGGTTAAAACACGGGAATAGATAAACTAAGGAAAAATAATCAGCATGTTAAGCACACAAAGATCTCTTTTTGGACTCAATGGATATGATAGAAACTAAGGAAAAACAGTAGTTCCATAAATCAGGGGTAGATAAGTAGCTACTGAGAATGCTTGCATATAAATGTTTATTATTTTGAGTCCAAACAGAGATCTCTGTGTGTTTATATCTAGCTCCTAGCTACTTATGCATTTCAGCAAAATACGTTTGTGTCTTTGAGCCCATCCCCCCCAACTTTTCAGTGCTTCCTCCACCTCTGCAGTTTTTGCTCACATGGCAGGTGCAGAAAGACAAACATAGATATTAACAAACATACAAGGCCATCATAATTAAAGTGCTTGTTTCTCAACACCAGGTACACCATAAACAGTTGCGGGGTGGAGGTGATTATTGATTATTAACTCAATTATACTTGACTGCATGCTTTAGTTATAGTAGCTAAGACTCTAGAAATAGCATCTTTAAAGTATCAACAACTGAAGAGGAGGTGTTAAAATAATGAAATAGAAACAGAGGTAGAGCCAAGGCTTCTATTGCATCATTCTAACACTGACTCTGAAATGGTTTATACTTCAAAGATGTTTTCATGTCTTAATGTCTTAGAAAATAGTGGGTATGATTTGATGATTGGTGATTTTCCACAAGTCTCTTATTTATTTTTATTTATCCATTACTGTGTAAAAAATTCATACAGAAGACACATATATAATTTTTATATATTATGCGAGCAAACTATAGTGCATACGTATAGTTATGTACATGTAAGAGGTCCTTAAAAGTTACAATGAGGGATTTGCTCTTAGTAACAGCTCACAGGCCTCCAAGTGTCTTCATCAGTAACAGACTCCAGACATCAAAGTATACCATTTTCTAATTGTAGTACATGACTGCTTATTAGAGTATCTCGATCTTGAAGGTGCAAGGGCTATACACCCTGTGAAATCAAAGAGAAGAAGCTCCAACCCACTAGTTACTGTTCTGATATGTTTATGTGCAAAGGAAAATACATTTGTCTTAACGTTGGGCCATTTTTTGCTTTTCCCTCAATCAGAAAACAGTAAGTTTGTATTTTAATTTTGTTCTTTTCTTTATGCTGTAATGATTTGTTTACAAAAACTGAAAACAATGAGTTAACGTGATCTATAATAAAATAATTATGGAACTTAAAAATTGATGTGGGAACAAGGAATTTATGGTGGTCCACACATGCATGCATGCATTCATTCATACATGCACGCACCTACACACACACACACATACACACACACACACACACACACACACACACACACACACACACACACACACAAACACACACACACACACGTATTTGTGTAAAACAATTCAGAAACCAGGTGCATGTAAACAGCCTGCCTTTGGTCAGCTATGGGTGTGTGCTTGGTATAAAAATCACATTGTACATTCCGGTGAAATGCTTTTCAAGGAATTGTTTCATGTAAGCATCAGTTAAAGTCAAATAATATGTAAATGGTGGCAAATAGTAAATACGACTCCTGTCAAATAATAAATAAGACTCCTGTCAAATAATAAATAAGACTCCTGTCAAATAGTGGCAAATATTTTAATGTATTTGTTTATTTTTTTGGCTTTACGGCATAGGTAGTAAATAAGGCTTCTGTCAAATGGTGCATAAGCAGAAAATTCTGTCAAATTTATAATTCTCAAATTCAGAAACCATATGGATATCACATATTTAAATGTTGTACGAATTCTGTGTATACTGTAAAAAAATGTAGTGTTGTCCTGCACACCAAAATGTCACAATATACACGCCAATATGCATATGCCAATTTCACTACTGGACATTTTGTCCATGAAAATCCAATGAAAAAACATGCTCAACCTGTGAGTTTTCATTGGGTGGCCCAATGAAATTTTATTTTCATAGCATGCATTTTAATTGGGCAACTTAATGAAAGTTACCAATGAACCTCAGAATGGAGGCAGACCACGATTGGAGTCCAGACACGAGATTACAGGGCTGTGCTGGCTCCTTAGTGGTTGATATGTAGCAAAATCAACAGAGAAAACGCCTGGCCAACATTATAAGGCTGTCTACCAGTAAACCACTGATTCTTGCCAAGCCAGGTCCTTCACAAGGCCTGAAACCGCTGTTTGAGCACTCCACACCACCCAGAAAAGACGTCTGTTAAAACCAGCCTCGAGTAGTTTGAGTAGCACTGAGGGTCAAAACTATACTAGTACGATAGTGTAGTTATCCACTGGTGGTGTTAGTTTGATTTTGCCTGATGTGCGATTTGGATCGGTTTTGTAAAATCTGGTCACATACGTAAATGGTGGCAAATAATAAATAAGACTCCTGTCAAATAGTGGCAATATTTTAATGTATTTGTTTATTTATTTGGCTTTATGGCATAGGTAGTAAATAAGGCTTCTGTCAAGTGGTGCATAAGCAGAAAATTCTGTCAAATTTATAATTCTCAAATTCAGAAACCATATGGATATCACATATTTAAATGTTGTACGAATTCTGTGTATACTGTAAAAAAATGTAGTATTGTCCTGCACACCAAAATGTCACAATATACACCCCAATATGCATATGCCAATTTCACTACTGGACATTTTGTCCATGAAAATCCAATCCAATGAAAAAACATGCTCAACCTGTGAGTTTTCATTGGGTGGCCCAATTAAATTTTATTTTCATAGCATGCATTTTAATTGCATGGGCAACTTAATGAAAGTTACCAATGAAAAGTCCACGAAAAGCAGTTTCACAGAGTTTTCAGTGGTTATTTTTCATTGGGTTTTCATTGAATTGTCCTATGAAAATGCTATAATATTTCATTGGGGTCACCCAATGAAAATTTTACTTTTCACAGGTTGAACATTATTATCCATTAGATTTTTTTGGACAAATTCTCCAGTAGTGTTTGGTGTGTATATTGTAACATTTTGGTGTGCAGGACACATAACATTTTTATGTATTTCTAATGCATCCATACATCCCTGAGGCCATGGTTAGAGGAAGCAAAAATTAGGCTGCATTATTTAGGTTATATAGTGGGCATTAAAACACACTAAGAGAAGAGGGGCAGAATTGACAAAGTATAGGATTGCATGAAGCATAAAACTACTGTATAGCCTTTAAACTACATTAATGGTTGTAGCCTTTAAATGAGTGCATGGTGTATAGTACATGTTATGTGGTTTTAATGATGTTTAAAATGTTCATATCATTTGTAGGAATTTGGTAGAAGTAGTTCAGTTTTCTTGTAGCATTGTAAGTTAATCTAATCCAAAACAGCCAAGCTGTAAAAAAAGAGTGCGGCCCTGAGAAAGGCTATGGTGAAAAAAGATGTGAAATCCAAGGTGGCGGCCAAGAAATGGCTGTGATGGTAGGTTAATGGTAAAAAATTTAATAACAACAATTCAGGTGAATTTTGTGCCAAGACCAAGCGGCACCAAATTCACCTGAATTGTTGTTATTAAAATTTTTACCATTAACCTACCATCACAGCCATTTCTTGGCCGCCACCTTGGATTTCACATCTTTTTCCACCATAGCCTTTCTCAGGGCCGCACTCTTTTTTTACAGCTTGGCTGTTTTGGATTAGATTTCACTTCTTTTTGTATTTGTATACCCCAAAGCCGGCCATAGGCTGGCTTTAGGGCTTTTTAACGTGCCATTTTTTCTTTACTACAGGAAGAAGAAAAGATGAAGCAGGGTGATTTCTTTGTAGCTGACCTCTCTGCAAGGTGATCCTTCTATCTGATCTCTCTACCGGATGACTTGTTTGTAGCTGAACTCTCTACAGGGTGATTTGTTTGTAGCTGAACTCTCTACAAGGTAACTTCTTCTAGCTGATCTTTCTACAGGGTGATTTGTTTGTAGCTGAATTCTCTACAGGGCTATTTGTTTGCAGCTGAACTCTCTACATGGTAGTTTCTTTGTAGCTGAACTCTCTACAATGTGACTTCTTCTAGCTGAACTCTCTACAGGGTGACTTGTTTCTAGCTGATCTCTCTACAGTGTAACTTGTTTCTAGCTGAACTCTCTACAGGTTGATTTGTTTGTAGCTGAATTCTCTACAAGGTAACTTCTTCTAGCTGATCTTTCTACAGGGTGATTTGTTTGTAGCTGAATTCTCTACAGGGCGATTTGTTTGCAGCTAAATTGTTGAACTCTCTACAATGTGACTACTTCTAGCTGAACTCTCTATGGGTGGCTTGTTTCTAGCTGATCTCTCTACAGGGTGACTTGTTTCTAGCTGAACTCTCTACAAGGTAACTTCTTCTAGCTGATCTTTCTACAGGGTGATTTGTTTGTAGCTGAATTCTCTACAGGGTGACTTGTTTCTAGCTGATCTCTCTACAGGGTGACTTGTTTGTAGCTGAACTCTCTACAGGGTGATTTGTTTGTAGCTGAACTCTCTACAAGGTAACTTCTAGCTGATCTTTCTACAAGGTGATTTGTCTGTAGCTGAATTCTCTACAGGGCAATTTGTTTGCTGCTGAACTCTCTACATGGTAGTTTCTTTGTAGCTGAACTGTTTACAATGTAACTTCTTCTAGCTGAACTCTCTACGGGGTGACTTGTTTGTAGCTGAACCCTCTACAGGGTGATTTGTTTGTAGCTGAGCTCTCTACAAGGCAACTTCTTCTAGCTGATCTTTCTACAGGGTGATTTGTTTGTAGCTGAATTCTCTACAGGGCAATTTGTTTGCAGCTGAACTCTGTACATGGTAGTTTCTTTGTAGCTGAACTCTCTACAATGTAACTTCTTCTAGCTGAACTCTCTACAGGGTGACTTGTTTCTAGCTGAACTCTCTACAAGGTAACTTCTTCTAGCTGATCTTTCTACAAGGTGATTTGTCTGTAGCTGAATTCTCTACAGGGCAATTTGTTTACTGCTGAACTCTCTACATGGTATTTACTTTGTAGCTGAACTCTCTACAATGTAACTTCTTCTAGCTGAACTCTCTACGGGTGACTTGTTTGTAGCTGAACTCTCTACAAGGTAACTTCTTCTAGCTAATCTTTCTACAGGGGTGATTTGTTTGTAGCTGAACTCTCTACAAGGTAACTTCTTCTAGCTGATCTTTCTACAAGGTGATTTGTCTGTAGCTGAATTCTCTACAGGGCAATTTGTTTGCTGCTGAACTCTCTACATGGTAGTTTCTTTGTAGCTGAACTGTTTACAATGTAACTTCTTCTAGCTGAACTCTCTACGGGGTGACTTGTTTGTAGCTGAACCCTCTACAGGGTGATTTGTTTGTAGCTGAGCTCTCTACAAGGCAACTTCTTCTAGCTGATCTTTCTACAGGGTGATTTGTTTGTAGCTGAATTCTCTACAGGGCAATTTGTTTGCAGCTGAACTCTGTACATGGTAGTTTCTTTGTAGCTGAACTCTCTACAATGTAACTTCTTCTAGCTGAACTCTCTACAGGGTGACTTGTTTCTAGCTGAACTCTCTACAAGGTAACTTCTTCTAGCTGATCTTTCTACAAGGTGATTTGTCTGTAGCTGAATTCTCTACAGGGCAATTTGTTTACTGCTGAACTCTCTACATGGTATTTACTTTGTAGCTGAACTCTCTACAATGTAACTTCTTCTAGCTGAACTCTCTACGGGTGACTTGTTTGTAGCTGAACTCTCTACAAGGTAACTTCTTCTAGCTAATCTTTCTACAGGGGTGATTTGTTTGTAGCTGAACTCTCTACAAGGTAACTGCTTCTAGCTGATCTTTCTACAAGGTGATTTGTCTGTAGCTGAATTCTCTACAGGGCAATTTGTTTGCAGCTGAACTCTCTACATGGTAGTTTCTTTGTAGCTGAACTCTCTACAATGTAACTTCTTCTAGCTGAACTCTCTACAGGGTGACTTGTTTCTAGCTGAACTCTCTACAAGGTAACTTCTTCTAGCTGATCTTTCTACAAGGTGATTTGTCTGTAGCTGAATTCTCTACAGGGCAATTTGTTTGCTGCTGAACTCTCTACATGGTAGTTACTTTGTAGCTGAACTCTCTACAATGTAACTTCTTCTAGCTGAACTCTCTACGGGTGACTTGTTTGTAGCTGAACTCTCTACAAGGTAACTTCTTCTAGCTAATCTTTCTACAGGGGTGATTTGTTTGTAGCTGAACTCTCTACAAGGTAACTGCTTCTAGCTGATCTTTCTACAAGGTGATTTGTCTGTAGCTGAATTCTCTACAGGGCAATTTGTTTGCAGCTGAACTCTCTACATGGTAGTTTCTTTGTAGCTGAACTCTCTACAATGTAACTTCTTCTAGCTGAACTCTCTACAGGGTGACTTGTTTCTAGCTGAACTCTCTACAAGGTAACTTCTTCTAGCTGATCTTTCTACAGGGTGATTTGTTTGTAGCTGAATTCTCTACAGGGTGATTTGTTTGCTGCTGAACTCTCTACATCGTAGTTTCTTTGTAGCTGAACTCTCTACAATGTAACTTCTTCTAGCTGAACTCTCTACGTGTGACTTGTTTCTAGCTGATCTCTGTACAGGGTGACTTGTTTCTAGCTGAACTCTCTACAGGGTGATTTGTTTCTGGCTGAACTCTACAGGGTGATTTGTTTGTGGCTGAACTCTCTACAAGGTAACTTCTTCTAGCTGATCTTTCTACAGGGTGATTTGTTTGTAGCTGAATTCTCTACAGGGTGATTTGTTTGCAGCTGAACTCTCTACATGGTAGTTTCTTTGTAGCTGAACTCTCTACAATGTAACTTCTTCTAGCTGAATTCTCTACAGGATGACTTGTTTCTAGCTGATCTCTGTACAGGGTGACTTGTTCCTAGCTGAACTCTCTACAGGTGATTTGTTTGCAGCTGAACTCTCTTACATGGTGGTTTCTTTGTAGCTGAACTCTCTACAAAGTGACTTCTTCTAGCTGATCTATCTACAGGATGACTTGTTTCTAACTGAACTTTCTACAGTGTGATCTGTTCATAGCAGAACTTTCTACTGGGTGATTTGTTTGCAGCTAAACTCTTTGCATGATTGTTTCTTTGTAACTGAACTCTCTACAAGGTAACTTTTTCTAGCTGATCTCTCTACAGGATGACTTGTTTCTAACTGAACTCTCTACAGTGTGATCTGTTCATAGCGGAACTTTCTACTGGGTGATTTGTTTGCAGCTAAACTCTTTGCATGATTGTTTCTTTGTAACTGAACTCTCTACAAGGTAACTTTTTCTAGCTGATCTCTCTACAGGATGACTTGTTTCTAACTGAACTCTCTACAGTGTGATCTGTTCATAGCGGAACTTTCTACTGGGTGATTTGTTTGCAGCTAAACTCTTTGCATGATTGTTTCTTTTAACTGAACTCTCTACAATGTGACTTCTTCTAGCTGATCTCTCTACAAGGCAATTTGTTTGTAGCTTAATTCTCTACAGGGTGATTTATTTGAGCTGAACTCTCTACATGATGGCTTCTTTGTAGCTGAACTCTCTATTAGGTACCTTCTTCTAGCTGATCTGACTACAGGGTGATTTGTTTGTAGCTGAATTCCCTACAGAATAACTTGCAATGTAATATAACTGAGTAAATTATACATGCAGCTGAATGCTTTATTAGGGTGACTGTTCTATTAGAGTATCTCGATCTCGCATTGCTGCACGTAGTTGCCTTTCAAATCATAACTCCGTGATTTGTAATCCGATTCTTCTGTACTACTGCAAGAACTTTCTATGATGATTATTCCAGCTACATACTGATTTTCAGCTCGTTGCTCTAAGCGGTTTGCCTGTAGACACGAAAACTAATAGTTTTTTTATTCATAAAATCGATCGCGTAATTTTGACACAGGTTGAGTTTTGTGTCATATCTCCATGGTCTTTATCCCGATTCCTTTCAAACCATAAAAAGGCACTCCTACGATGGTTGCTCCATCTACATATCAATTTTCAACTGATTACTCCAAGAGGTTTACCCTGTAGGCGTGACAGACCTTCGACCTTATTTTACGCAAATAATCGGTCATAACTCCGTGAATGTTCATCGGATTCCTACCAAAGTTGGTACGGAGATCCGCCTTAATGAGCCCTTTAAGTGTTCCAACTTTCAGCCCAATCCGAGCACGCGTTCGTGATTTATGGCGAATTTTGCGAAGTGTGCGAAATGAAGAAGATGAAGAAGAAAAAAACGAAGAAATTAAAACGAAATTTTGTTCGCTTGTATCTCGGAAATGGCTGGAGCGATTTTCTTCAAATTTGGTATGTTGACTCCCCTAACTGGGCGGCACGTCTCTAGCAAATTTGGTTCCAATCGGATAAGGGATCACAGAGCTACATAGGTGTGAATATTACGTTTTCTTTCTTCCTGTTAATATACTCACGGTGTGGCGCGCCGGCTTCTTGGGCCGCACGACACACTATCGTGTGTCTTGATAAATCAATAAAGAATTGACTTGTACGTCACTGTAAGTTTGTTTGCTATTTCCTAGTTCCACATCTCAGTCACTTATATCTCAAATTACTTCCAGATTCAATCTCACCACAATTATGTTTCAACTAGGTAAATATGCTCCCACACTCCCCTGAAATCTCTTCAATTATTCCCTTCACTGACATTTTGCTACACAACAATCGTGACAATATAGAACGCAAAATACAAAATATGTAATTCAAACACAAAGAAAATTTTGTTTATATGTACTACCCCCCCCCCCCCCACCGGTCTCAGGTTTGGGCTAGTTGTAAAAAATAGTTTTTTTAGCCACTGTAATAGAGACTGTGGTAGTCAGCTGACTGCAACAGGCAAGGGCAAGGATATAGATAGGGGGATTGAATATTTCAGTTGAAATATCTGGACCCCCCATTGAATGCGTGCAAATAGTGTTACTGATAAATTTTGTAGGGGGAATAAAATATTTCAGAGGGGGTCCATAATATTTCAAACATTTTAGTTCCGGGGTCCAAATATTTCGATATATTTGGACCGGGGGGGACCAAAATTTTAGTCACAGGCCGCTCGCCAGACTAACTTTTAGCTACTATAGCTCAGTAGCCACAGAAAAGAGAAGTAGGCGAGACAAATAGCTAGGCTTCTGAGCAATAATCACATTACCCAACTCTTCGTATGACGACTAGTTGACGAAAAATGGTGAAGCCTGGTTTTGATCAAGTGCTCTTCGTATTGCTGTTAACTGTCGACGTACTACAATCAAACGCACAAAACACCACCGAGTCTAACGTTACCCTTGAAGATTGTCGCTACTTTCCCGACGAAGCTGAATCCTGTATCAGCGACTATGAAACTCTAGAGGAGTTACTTAGAGCTGACGATGAACAGATTGCTACACTTGCTAGGAACTTTTACAGAACGGGTCAAGACCCTACAGAGTACATCAAAATAACTTACATGTTTCAGATCACATCAAGTGACGAGGATGAAACTTGTGTTCCTATTGAACGAAATTACATTTGGAGCACTTCACCAGTTTTTTTACTGGGACCTAAGGCACTATTTTGGCTATCACTATTCTCTATCAGTGTCAATGAAGAAAGTGTTACTATAAGACTACCTTGTATACAGGAGACTGCTCAAAGAGATCTGCTCACAAGATTAACATATCTGGTAGGTAGCTATTAGCTAGTTAACTAATAATGATTCCATTTGTACTGTACTGAACTAATATAACGAGTCAAGGGACACCGGCTAACATAATGACAACCGGTATGTGAGAGCTGGTTGTAGCTACGTGTAGTGTTGATAAGTGATAGTAGATTATTGTTGCAATTGAAAATATCTTTAGATTCCTTGGTGTGTGGGCTGTGCAGTAGTGCAATAGAGGCTACATTCTAATGGAGCAAGTTTTTGGAGTTAATAACAAACGTATCAATTTCCTTATACATGTACTTGTCCCGCATATCCATACAGATTTGTCATCTTCAGAGTAAACAAACAAGAATGAAGACTCCAATTGCCTGAGACTCAAGTCTCCAGTGTGGCCCTAAATCTTATACCGTATAGCGGGAAATTTTTGAAAGGTTATATTTTCGAAAAATTCGAAAATAACAATGTGTTTTCGAAAATATTTTTTCGAAAATAGTACATCCCGGCTTTGAAGTGACAATCAAAGAAAGTACAGCTGGGTATATATATAAATGATTTTTGCGAGTGTACACATGCATAGTTTCTGCTAATATCAGTTAACTATAGGCCTAATGTAATATAGGTAGGCACTGGGCCACACACAAGTAGCTAGCCATATAGCTATAGCTACCACGCGCACGAGCATATGAGCGAGCATGAATGACATTACGAGTTTTGAAGCCTATAAGAGCTCGAGAGACCAGAAATTACTAGGAAAGACTATAATTATCAGCAAACATCTATATGGGCTGAAAAACGCCATGTACTTAGCTATGTCTCGATCCGCAGGCTCCCGCGGCGGGATTGACTAAGTTCACCCAATCCCATGTCACTCACGTGACTAGTATATGTAACCACAGTATTTTGCGGGTGAATCACGAGGTGACATAACACGTACATTACAACTCTTATTAAAGCGCTTTTACGTTTCAGACTTGCAGGATGTTTGTACAGCGGTTTGTTTTGAAAATCAGTGTAAGTGATCAAATGTCTTCCAATGATTATACCAAGTTTCAGTGGGGTAACTACTGAACAAAGAAACTAGAGTACTCAGTGGCGGATCCAGGATGGGGCATTTGGGGCAAATGCCCCCCCCCCCCCCCCCCCCCCCCCCCCCCTTCAAGAAATTGCATACAAGATCGAGATACTCTAATAGAGCAGTCAATTACTCTAATAAAGCAGTCACAATGTTCATGAGGCAGTGTAGCTTACCTATGAAGCTACAAATAGGATTTTATTTTACATAACAGACGTGATATAGTTGGTAAGGATAACTAGCTATTATTGTTGTGACCTTTTTTTTTTTTTTTTTTGGTCTTCAACTGGTTTTCAGCAAGTTTTTTTGGTCTTCAACTGTTTTTCAGAAAGGTGCCCCCCCTCTTTCGAAACTCTGGATCCGCCCCTGGTACTATAAATGGTAAGTAGGAACATAGATATTAGAATACACTCAAATATCTATGGTAGGAATGTATTACATTATACTGGTAGCTAGCTCCATAGTAAGGCTACAGTCCACTAATACTTCCACTGTGGCCAAATAACTGGGCTGCTTACAAAGCTGCCGTAGTTCTTTTTCCAAGTCAGTACAGAGGCCAAGCAGAAGAAACAGCCAATTGTCAGCTTCAGTTGTTAATTATGCTACGGTGCATGGCTATTAATGCTCATTCTGTATTCACTGGTAGTGCTGTTGGGTATGCCCTAGTTTTTGCAGCCTACCTCACTTTACATCCACCACCTTAAAATATATTACGTAATTTGTGCAAGCTCGATGTTACGATAGACAAACCATCATTTACATCTATGAAATGTTTTCAGAAAAGCGATAACAGTATAGACTCTGTGCGCACAAGGGTGTGGCACTTTAATACATGCCGTGAAAAGTGCATCCACCTTTTTATAGGGCAAAAAATGTATATGTTCTATAAATGCTAATGTAAAGGAATCTGAAAGGTAAAGTATTGCTATTGAAAAGTAAGTTACTAGGTAAAAGACTTGTTCCATGTCTAGTTATTCCGCTTTGTATTTGTAATAGAACACTCAACGCTTCTGCCCTCAGTTTCCCCATAAATATAAAACATCATGAAATCTGAAGCCATAGCAATGTTTAGTCGGACCACTCCTTAGGGTCTATAAGCAATTGTGATTAGAATGTCTTTCAAATCTTTGTAGTGACAAATAGCCTGCTGTTGTTGCAATTTTGGTTACCTAGATTAGTGCTGTGCAATAATCACTTATACACCTGTATGACTTACAGCTGTGATTGATTTTCTAATTATTGAGATAATAGAAACCTTTGTATACTGTTAACAAGGGCAGTTTGAGGGTACACTTGTGAGACATTTCTCCAACCAGTTGTGGCAGTGCTGTTTGAACCATTTTGAGAATAATTACTTGCTTGCTCGTAAACAATTTTTTTGCATCTGTAAAGACTCATTATTATTGTGATAATTGGTTTCATTATTGAACGTTATTGAGATATAATCTTTTTCATTATTGCATACTCCTAAATTCCTAACCCACCCTGTATCGAAGCTGAGGTATTAAGTGGACAATCAGAAACAAGTTATCTGTACTTTGCCTGGCCGATCAGAAAGCTTACCACAGCACTATATACTAGTATGGCTCCATTCATAGACTAACAAATGGCCTGGCTATCTATTTGAGTGGAAACATGTGCGGTGTACCATGGGTGGGATGTTAACTGTGATACTGTTGGGTGAAGTAATCAACTATCCTATGTATAACATCACAACCATTTTGTTGTCACATGTGATCTAGTTGGACCATTTTTGCAAGATATTAGGTGCACCTGGACTGTTTATGCACACGGCCCATGTACTAAACTAAACATTGTTACAAACCATGAAGCAGGGATGAGCCCACAGTGGTCGGTACCAATGACCTCTCAAATGAAATAGCCATCACTACCACTCAACAACCACTACAAATTCACCTCTGCCATACACGAGTTAAGGCCTCACACAAGATTTCTGGACTCATCCCTGTCTCTTGTAGCCACCACTATTCTAAACCTGGGCACATCCCTGAAGTACCTGGCGTGAGCCAGTTTGTGTGATGGAATGATAGAACCATCTTGCTTACCTTATTTGTGTACTGTGAACCTGAGGTATTGGGCACTAATTGTCCAGATGCCCATGTATGTTAATTTATGTTCACAACTTATGGGACCAAACTATATGACAGAGATACTCTTTATAAATAGATGAAGTATCATGATAAATATATTCACGTAGGAAGCATTTAATGATCTCATCACCAACCATGTTCGCAAGGGTTGTCCTGAGCTCCTAAAGATGAAGCTATCTACTTGTGGAATGTGATGAAGAAGGGCAAAGTCAGTGTCCAACTTATGTTAGTTCGATTGGTTGATATAATCTCACTGATCCATCCATCCATTCTGATCTTTATAAGCTCTGGACCTGAAAAATCTGCTATGATATGGAGCAATACTGATCTGACAGGCCAATACAGCTATTATGTGTGATTATCTAATGTATAATTAAAGGATATAATGAATTACCAGATATGTGGTTTCATTGGTGTGAAATTTAAACTACAAAATTCCCTGAAATAAAATTCTGCCAATACAAAACCAATGCATAGTCTCCCAATTAAAATCACCAAATAAAATTAGACCGCATTTACACTATTGTGTGTGCTGCTTATTACACTGCTCCCCTTCACCTAAACAGTTTGAAATCATCATTTCCTTCATGACTATAATAATACCAAGTTATAAGGCTTGTCTAAATTTGTCCATGACAAAGTTTGGATAGCAAAGAATGCGTTAATTTAATTTCACTTACCCTTACTAATTAGCAGGTCACTTTGTACACAAGTAACCATGTAATAATATCACACCTTAAAGCATTTGCAGCAGATGGAGATTTAATGACCAATAGTCATTATTAGTACCTGGTACAGTGGAATCCGTTAACCTGTTACAGCAACACCTGTGCAATCTGGACACTCAGTAATGATCCCAAAGTATCCCATAGTACATAGACGGACCTGGAAAAGCAGGAAGCCTTGATAATCAGGACACTATTAGTTGGTGTCCATAATAGTAGAGCGGCTAAGCAAAAAAAAATTGTTCACTTTTTGATATAAGCTCCAAACTTGATACAATGTGACTGGATTTGTGAAAGGGGTGTTCCACACACATCCATTTGTATGAACTCAGGAGATCAGCTCATAACTTAGTGTTCAGCTAATGTACAAACCTGAAATTTTCTCCATCCATAAAGCTATGTTGGTACTCACTACTAGCCAAATGTCAAGTCAGTAGCATTTTCCACTCATAAGTCATTAACCATCAAAGTTGGTAAGTGTGGAAGACCCCTTTTCGCAAATCTGATCACATATTTGCTTGATTCATGCTAATATGATATTAGACATGGTGCCATTAAAAGTAACCATCATAAATATTTTTATGCTCAAAGAACCTGAAAAGTAAAACCAATAGAAATGTATTGAAGAAGCCATAAAAGTGAACATACTGACACTTTACATCTGCATTTGTCAATGCTGGTATGCTCAGGAAGAAAAAATCATACATTCACATTGGTACAGTAATTTGAAATAGAAAATGAATCAAAGCCATCTAGTTCGATTAGGAATCGTGGTAACGAGTTCCATTCTTGCATACTGTTCTGGAAAAAAAGCTTTTTTTGGTATGATGTAAAAATTGTGTAGGTGTTGTTGGAGGCATGAAATGATATTGCCTGGTTTCTCAGGTCATTGGAAGATAATTAAAGGAATTTGGGTGTGGAATGCTTTGTAAAACGTTTGTAGTCTATGTCGAGTTAGATCTGGCCAGGAGCTGATCAAGGAAGGTGTCCATAAACAACACATCCAGAAGCTGAGGTGTCCATCCAGGTCATTCATTAGCTTGCAATGTTAAGAAGCATGGAGAATTAAGGTATACAAAACCATAGATACTGTTTCTATCGGATTGTGTCTCTACTTTTTACACTGAAATATTGGCACCTTTAGAAGTGACTAAGTACAGTTGATTACATTTTCAGATTGCACTAAATTTGAAATTACATTCATGCTATTTAAACAAAAACAAAGATTTGAATACACTTGTATGGCTTTCTGCAGTGATTTGGATGTCGCACCATATCTCAAATGATTTAGTATACCTTACTCAACTTGTACATAATTTAATAAAATTTGGTGCTTTTATCACATCACAATAGTGAACAATTTCATCAAAATTTGTCGTTTAACCACTCTACTGTAGTAAGCAGTACTTTTACAGACACTAAGTAATAGTTAGAGACCTACCATGAGGATCTTTGTGGTTTTAAACACTAAGGATGATACATAAAAATCCAAGGCGACGTCAAAGTTTTTTAAAGCCACGAAGATCTGAGTGAACTCTCCAGAGGTCTCTTAGTGATTTTAAAAGACCCAAAGATCAAAAGATTTTATGCATACCATGTTTTACAGTAGAGTTATTCTGCATATGGAAGGTCTCAATTCATGTATAGTTGAATGTTAGGATGCTGTCTAGACAAGCTGTGTCATTATTCTTTATTTCTCGGCTTCTCTTATTGTTTATTTCTCGGCTTCTCTTATTCTTCAGATATTATTGCCACTACAAAGGAACATAATGACTGTACAACACTAAACAAGTATGACCGATGTTTTTCTTTCTAGCTGCCTTCTCTTGTCTCCATAGCCTTTGGCTACTTTGCCATTCATTGTCACATTCCAATAATACAGTGTAGGATGGCTTGGTCTTTAAGAGCTCATGATAACCTTGTAAGCATGGCTGGTGATGAGGTCATCAGATGCCTCCTACATGAATAGTTATCATAACATTTCAAACCAATTATCTGTAGCACCCCTATTAATAAGGTTATATAATTTGGTCCCATAAGTTGCATACATAGGCACCCGGACAACTTAATTAGTGCCCAATAATTGCAATTCCACTAAATACGATAAGGTTTGTTGGCTGTAGTGCAGTTAGTAAAGTAATGCTAAAGAATTCCCCTTTAGAAACAGTTTTGTTGCAAGACCTAACCGTACCTGTCAATATGCACCATCAGCAGTAACTTCAGTGAATCAACACCTGTTAAAACACCTGGTTGAGAACACCTATGCCTTGTTGTTTACGACCTAAAATTATCCACATCATATCAGGATGATATACAGTGTACGTGTATGTACCTTACCTGTGAAGCAGGAAGAACCGGCTAGCAACTTTTACCAATTGGTTGTATACAAATCTAGCAGCAGTAGAACCTCGATTAATGGACATTCGCTGAAATGGACAATATCCTAATTACGGACACTACATCATGGGCCCCTACCATTTGGTAACCTTTGTACACCTCTATATAACAAGTAATGGACAATCTATGAGTACCCCTGCTGTGCACTGAATACATGCCTTTACCTCTAAATAACATATTGATTTAATTGCAGTTCCTTAAAGTCAATCCTCCACACTATTAGAGACAACATGCACTGCACCAATTATTACAATACTCTTATGTCTTTAAGTCAGTACAAATTGGGAGGAGTGTTGTGGAACATTTACGGTGATTATGAATAAATAGGTATGTAAGAAACTAAGTAGTTACATTATGTTATCATGCAGTCTACTGTAAAGCTAGCTAGTTGCTGTCTAAACCATACTTGTGTCTAATGCAATGTAGTGTGTACACTTCCTTGCTAAGTTGTGTGTTGCAGCCTTCAGAATATTAGCTAAAAGAATTGCTAAAATAATTTTGCAAGTTAAAATAACATCAACCTTCCTGCATAGGACTCCTCCATACAGAGAACAAGCAAGCATGGTCCCCAAGTGTCCTTTACTTAAGAGGTTCCACTGCACTTAAGTAGCTAGCTCTTACCTTAATAGTACATTGTTCAACCCACCGAGATCCTATTGATATAAAGGACAATTTTCAGAGCTCTCCTGTAGGGAAGCCTTCCATGGCAGCAACTATGGATCAATGAATGATGCCATTGAGGGGTAGCTACTTATAGTTTTCCTCAGTGTCCACAGTTTTACTTATCATAATAAAAGAATCAGAAGAATCAGCTACAACACCAGTAGATAATTGTGGTGTACTAGCAAACACCTTCAACAGAAGTTTTTTGGCCCAACCACCAAATCCGGGCAGACATTCCAATGACGAAAACTGATTTCTTGCAAATAATCTCAGTGCTCTCATCAAGTGAGGGTTCCGTCAAGTATCATGCAGTACCTAGGCCTGTTATCAGATATCATGTAACATGTACTATGTACATCCATATATATATATATATATATATATATACCTGGGGAATTTCTTCCCCAGTAAAAATCAGTACAACCAGTTATAGTAATTAAAGTCAGGACCTGGGTTAATCTAATGGGGATCTGGTGTTAACTGGCAGCTGATCCCCACTTAAACAGCTGGGTACACTTGAACAATGTAATAGTTTCCTACTGAAGAAAAATACGACTGGACACAACCGAAGACATACGTACACTTCTGGCAGCCATATTGCCCAGCAAACTATCACTGGGCTACTCAGGCAAGACTGTCCAAGTGTCACAAATAGTGACCAGGCCTGAAGTTCCACAACGACCTAAATACTGCCAAGGATGACAAGGGACAGTTGATAAAGGGAACACAGCCTGGTAGATGATGAGAAACATTGCCTTGCCCAGTATGTTGGAGTATATTGTTATTGTGTCAATCAAGTAAATTCTAGTCTAGGGCATACCCAACAGCAGCACTAACCAGGCGCGGTTTTAGGGGGGTTTCTGGGGTTTCCGGAAACCACTCAGAATTTTTATGATTATTGTAATTAAAGTACAGCACGCGACATTTGATTTTACTCCATGTGCCACGTGGCAGAACTGTTAGAAGAAGATTATAAGGAGTTTGGCGAGTACAGAAGCTCAAAAAGCTTGACTGAGGATAGGTAAGTGATCTGTGTATATTACTTGTCTAGGAGAGCTAGACAGTAGCTCATAGGTGGCGGAAAGGGGGGGGAGGGGCTAGGGGGCTGAACACCCCCTCGATCTGTTGAGGGGGTCACGCCGAAATTATCTTTCTTGGAGTGGGGCTGAAAACCTTTGTAAAGATCGGGATACTCTAATAGAGCAGTCACTCTATAAAGTAGTCACAGTATTAGAGCAGTGTTTAGTGAGCCATGTAAGGATTTTTATATAGTTTATCAGCTATAAATGTGTAGCTGGTGAGGTGGGCAGCTATTGTCAGCTGGCTGTGACCTTTTTTTTTCATTTATCCGCTCCTGGTCAGCCCCCCTCATATCAACTACTTCCTCTGCCACTGCAGTAGCTACCCTTTGCATGGATATCCATGCGTGAGTCCCTATGCCTAGTGAAATAGCAATTACAATTATACAGTGTGGCTTTGTGAAAGAATGTTTTTTTAAATAGCAAGGCTAGTGACTTCATTAAATATAGCTAGATGCAGCTCATTATAAAGAATTGTGAGTTATCAAATGCTGCTAGCTAATTGGAGTAGTGTGTTCAAATGCTCAACCTCAGCGTTAGCAAGTACCAACTACATAGTCGTGCTTAGTATTGCAAACAACCAAGAATGAGGTGTTTACATTATTACACTATAGGATATAATGCTAGCAGTTAATCTTGTGCATGTCTGTAGGTTCTGATGTTTGTGAGGGCAGTCAGGAGAATATGAAGAAGAGATTGTTTGTGTGATCATAGATTCAGATGACAGTTCTGATGACATAATTGAAGTATCTAATGAAGCGACAATTGAAGACATACGTGCAAACAAGGACTGCATTAATTCTTAAGATCAATTGTTCAAGTACTCCACCTTATAAACCCTACTAGACCAAATGATTTTAGTTCATAATTATGTTGGTAAAAGGTTAAGTGATCACAAGCAGCTGAATGCAATTACCAATCATTTTAAGTCAACTAAAGGTACTTGCTTTCCATCACACACAAATATGGGAAAAAGCAATCCTTTGTTTATGCTTGGCTTCATTGGCTTAGCACTGATGAACATCCATCGCCATAATAGACATTGACATTGACAAAGTGATAACTATCTTTGCTACAAAACATTCTGGGTGCATGAAAATGGAGAAGATTAATAATTTTTACTTTTATATTGTTGTGTAGCTACGGTACTTTACTACCTCTGTTGTACATGTATTTCTTATAAGAAAATAAGTTGTTTTATTCAGATTGAATAGAATTTTTTACACTTTGTGAGCATAGTGAGATGCCTGAAAATGCATTCAGATTCAATCTCAACTATCACAATTTTTAAAAATTTCCTGGGGGGCATGCCCCCAGACCCCCTAGAGGGCTCATGCTTCGCATTTCGCTGAGTGCACTTCGCGCACTGTGCGGTGACTCCAGTGTGTCACCCTTAAATCACCTGATTATCAGCGTGCAAATCATACACTATGGTCCATAATTTTTTTTGGAAACCACTCAGCAAAATCTCTAGAATCGCCCCTGGCACTAACAGAATACAGAATGAGTATTTAACAGCCATGCACCATAGCCTGACAACTTCTGTTTGGCCTCTGTACTGTCTTGGAAGAACTACGGCAGCTTTGTAAGCAGCCCAGTTATTTGGTCACAGTGGAAGCATTAGTGGACTGTAGCCTTACTATGGAGCTAGCTACCAGTACAATGCAATACATTCCTACTTACCATTTATAGTACTCTAGTTTCTTTGTTCAGTAGCTAGCCTCAGTGAAACTTGGTCTAGTCTCAACAAAGAAACCGCTGTTCTTCTCTTACAAGCATCCTGCAAGTCATCATCGTAAAAGCGCTCTAATAAGAGTTGTGAGGTACGTGTTACGTCACCTCGTGATTCACCCGCAATCTACTGTGGTTACATAATACTAGTCACGTGAGTGACATGGAATTGGGTGAACTTAGTCAATCCCTACTGCGGCGAAGTCCGCCAAACAACATGGTTCAACCTACGAAGGAAGACCCTAGGATAGCTAGACGAGATTCTATCAAAGCCAGATTGGGCGTTTATCTAGCTATACTGAACAATCAAAGCAGCAAATCCTAGCTATGTATGTGATCAACGCAACCACTGTTAGCTTCCTCCGTGAATTAATTATCTACGGCGCGGCGCGGTAATGAGACATTGTTTCGAAAATATTTTTTCGAATTTCCAATCAAGCACTCTTTTTCGAAAATTTAACCTTTCGAAAATTTCCCGCTATACGGTAGGTTCCTTTTGGACTCCTTGGATGATAATGTATTTAATTTAGTAATATTTGATGTTGATATATCATACCAATCAGTAATTGAAATTGCATTGATTTTGTGTTATGTTTTGGTTTGATATTACAACATCCAAAGTGCAGTGTATTTTATATTGAACCATTGACAATCGGTATGCTAAGCATTGATTGTGCAGTGGGCATAGTTTTACAGTATAACCATAATATTAAGCTACTAAAAATGTGTTCTCAGTGTCCTACATTACTAGTCTATAAGAGTGTGTAGGTATATTATGTATATCAATACACACCTGCATTGATGTTGTTCACTCACTCTGTCACTATTGAGCTACATAACTATAATACCAATTATAAAGTATGCAATGAATAAATTCACTGGTAGTTAATTCATGAGCTTAATCACCTACTACAATATTCATAACAAAATAGTTTTATAGAACAATACTAGAATATGTCTGGGAATGCAATTAGTGTTAATTGCATGTATTGGAGCCATTACTGATAGTTGTACTTCCATTCCTTAGATAGTATATTGCGGATTGTGGATTGTGAATCCATTGTCATAATTTTTTTTTTGGATTCAACCGAATAGCCAATCAAATGTGAGGACTTCCATTCAAATTTCGTTCTCATTGGCCCATTTTCATGTGACACCACAGACATTGGTGACCACGGTTGTCCATTCCGCGATATGATTTTTACATGTATGTTCAAATTTTCTGTGCATAGCTAGATAGAAACTAATCTACATAACTAATCTTGTGTGTCACATTCTTGAGATGTAACTATAATGTTTATACATACAAAGAGCATGAATACCTCCACATCTGAATGGTTTGAAAGGAAGACACAGTTGGATATGATGTGGTCACAAACAAGGACACATTTTAATACCGTATAGTGGGTTTTTCTTGAGAGAATTTTAATCTCACATTTTGCAATGTTAAAATTCACGACATATTTCATCACGTGCAGGTGGAGTTTTGTTTGTCACAAGGTTTAATTTTAGCATAACATTTGATAACAAACCAGGTGCCTGTTTATGTACAAAACAGCTTAATTGCTGATTATTTATAATAACTTGCAGTTGCTCGTTCCCCTATACACTGATCATGAGCACATGTTTCTTCACCAAGCATCGCTGAACAGCTGCCTTGCTTCCTGATGAACTTCATGCACCTGAGTCATCCCAGATACAAAGAAACATGGCTATCATGCCTATTTCATACTGGATTCCACTGCTTGCCATCTTGTATGTGAACACTTATTATATCGAGTGATCAATTTGTGTGAGGAAGTTTATTATTACAAATTTACCGCCTCACGAGATTAAGTACCACATGATTTTATTTCTGCAGACCAATATGCTGTATCCTTAGCTACAGAGAGTAAAACTTTTCTTGAGTTGTCACTCCATGGCACGTATCACTGTTTGTGACCGGGGCTGTGAAAACAGAGCATGTGGGCACAAACTACAACCTGTCACACAACATGTCATATATCAGTACTGGAAAAGAATATTCACATTCTGTAGTTGCATCACGAAGCAATTAAATGCTTACTAAGTGCTAAAAATTTCATTGCCATAGCATATTGGTATAAAAAGTTATGAGTGAAGGAAATTTGAAAAAGTAGGTAAAAATCATGTGCTCACATACCCCGTTCTCACAGGCCCAGTCACATTTTGTTATTCATATTGAATGTGTTGTACAAAGTAGACACTCCTTGCGTATACAGTATTATAAAGAAAATGTAGTTTGTTTAATGGTATGACAAAAGAAAGCTATTAAGTTGTGGCAATGCATTAAGATGGTGTGGCAGTTGGCCAAGTGACAGGGATGTGGTGATTATGCCGGCATGATTTTGGACATAATAGGTATGTGTAAGAATCCAGAATTATGCTCACATTTTGAGGTGATTGTAGAGCTTTAACAGTGATAAACCTCCACCGATTGCACAATGAACTCTATCTGAAATTATGTCACAGACTTAAAAATGGCCACTGTAGTGTGGGGACATTCGTAAAATATGTATGGGCGACTATGGGAAGAAAACTTTGAACGGCAATATCTCAGCCAAGAAGGAAGATATTGAACTCTAACTAGCAGGTATGGTTATAAGACATTACAATAAGTACGTAAAAGCAATTTTCGGTTGATTTTCAAAACAACGCTAGATTCCTATTCTTTCAGCTAATTTATAACCATACCTGTTGGTTAGAGCTCAATATCTTCCATCTTAGCTGAGATATCGCCATTCAAAAATTTTCTTCCCATAGTCGCCCATACAAATTTTACGAACGTCCCCACACTACAGCAGCCATTTTATGCCTGTGACATAATTTTGGATAAGGCTCAAAGTAAGAAGATAGTCTAGTAGACTAAACATTATTAACCATATATGGTGGCGTGATTTTGGGAATAATTAGAAGCATAATAGGTGATGTTTTGCATGCTGCTCAAAATCATAATGCTCATTTTTTGGAGCACAATAGCCTCATGCCTACCATGTGATCACAACTACCTCGGTGATGTGTTCAAGTGCTATTTCATCTGTCAATATCATTCAGATTTGCACATGTTTACTGCACTGAGACTATTGTACAACTCTAGCTAATGATCTAGACCATGTGTAAACAATGTGATTTTGATAAATGCAACAGTAAATATTTCAAGGGGAAGATCTTAACAAAATTGTAAAATTTTGCTTTAAAAATCATGCTACAGTATAATTATGGTATGTATACCAAAACAGTGAAGTTGAGAAAAAGGCAGAAAGGCCAGTGTTGTGAAATCAGAGGTGGTGGCCAAGAAATGGCTGCAAGTGCTCGTTATCAGCTGTGTCTTGACTATTACTTTAGATTTTGTACCTTTTTCATCAAGCATTTAGGGCAACTGCACCTTTTTTCTCAAGGCTGTTCTGGTATAGATGGCACATTTTGTAATTGTAAGCCGTGGGGTTCCTTTTTACTTTTTTTTCTTTACGAGAAGACTTTTTATATTTATATTGTCTGTTTAAACTATTTATTTTAATTATGATTTACATAGCCAAAGTTCTAAAAGGGTGATTTGTTTTGTAGCTGAATGGACTATAGGGTGAGTTGTAATGTACTCTACAGAAAGGCTTGTTTGTAGCTGATGTCCTACAGAGTAATTTTATCATATCTGAACTCCCTACCAAGGTGACTTGTAATGCTGTACATGTAATGTAGCCATACTCTCTACAGGAAGTCTTGCTTGGAGCTGTACAGGGTGACTTGTTATGTAGCTGAACTCTGTAGAGGGTGAATTGTTTGTAGCTAAACTCTTTACAATCTACGTGTAATAGTTGTAACATGGGCATGAGGGCTTTGCCTGATATGTATGCCCGACTGCACCAGGGCATAAAGCCCGAATGCCTGTGTTACAGCTAATATGTAACACTTACTTCTCAGGCTGATAACCTGTACAGGGTGATCAATCACCCAAGCCATTACGAGTGCAACTACTGGATGTATTATATGCATGCCTAAAATTTCCACTATGATTCAGCAGCTATTACGTTCGGTTACGATGAAAGGACATATCCTAGAGATATCATGGAGAATTTCGGTTATTCGAGGTGAGAGAGAACCATCATTATTAAATGAGGAAACATATAAATACATTACAATATGATGAGCCCTCGGTCTCGTGCGACCACAGCCTGACTCATAAAAGAGATCTGTGTGCACACGGCAAGGTTAAACAAACAAACAGAATAACCCCTAAACCTACATACAAAAATAGAAATTTGTTACATTATTACACTCAGATAAACTGCGCTGTCCACTCACTGGAATTCCTGGCCAAGAAAATTTTCTGTGAGCAGAACATGCACGCCTTAGCAGCTGCATTGTCAAAAGTCTGTCGAATAGAAGACTTGGTGGTGGTTGAAGGGTGGATAATGTCTTAATCAGTGCTATTGAATCGTTTATGGAATTAAATTACAAGTTCACTAAGGGCCTAGATAGGTAAGCTTACTTGTAGAGTGGTTACTCTGTGCATAGTGGTAACTTCATAATGGAGGCGTGTCCATATTCGAAAATGTGCAGAAACAATCGGTGAATAAGCTATAGCACTAGTTCTCACCTTAGCTCAACGTTTTTCAAATTAATCGTAGGATGGCGAGGATTCTCCGTCTGAGTGGTTTTCATGGTGACATCCAAGTAATCACGTGATTATTAGTCAATCCCTACAATCGCTTTTGGCCTCAACATGTATATAATCACTGTCCAGTTGTAGCCTGGCTACATTTCATAATTATGTAGTCTGGTTAGCTGGGCTACATACAAAAATTAATGTAGCCCGGGTGGCTCCTTTGATCTGAGGTGTGCAAGTGTTACATAGTGACTTGTAGGCTATATGTAAGTATGTTTAAGGAAAACAATTTTTTTAGTAGGAACTATTACATGCAATAAAGTACTTAACACTCTAACCATCAAAGACACTACCATATGGTGGATTAATCTAGTAAGTTATACATTTTGACATATTTGTGCATTAGTAGACCGGTACACTTACCTTAAAGCATTCACACCCACAGGATCTCGGTAACTGGGATAAACAGATCATTCAGTGATTGTTCTGTGAAAGTCACATAATTATGGAAATGTTTTGTCTTGTTAGTTGTTTGATCTAGCCATGTGTATCATTGAAATGAAAGATGAATTGGGAGAAGGCAATCTGTTACACTGAGGACAGTTACAAGCTACTTTGTCAAAAGATGGTATACGGTGTCCATGCATTTCATTATGGATGCACATTGGAAGTAACGAGAGAACTCATGGACTTGAATACTGTATATAATTACCAAGTGAATATCCAAATAGGTTGGCTAATGCAGCTCCATTTTCAGGCCTTGGTATGCTCCACCAGACAACACAACAGTTAGAGGGTTAAACAAGGAGATCATCACAGTATAGGGATGTTCATTTCAATGCACACACATCTGACACCATTATACCCTTTGATATGGTGTTGCAGAAATCAAATTACAATTTAACAAACAAGTGTAAGAAAAATTAGGAATTTTGCAACCTAGCAGGAATCATTACAATATTTCAAGAAGGAATCATCACCTTAAGTTGCAAATTTGACCCCTTCTTGGACATGCTGGTTTTAATGTGAATTATTCGTATGGGCAAAACTATAGGAACACTTCAGAATTTCTAGTAAGGAATATGCAGAGCCAGCCTAGGGCCTCAGAGCTCAAAAAATGGGGTCTCAGGCTTCAGAATCTAATATTCATACAGCCAATTTCAGTAGCACTTCCTTCTATGCAGCCATGTGCTAGTGGTCAGTTCTAGGTAATCCCAGTATTCTACAGGCACCTATATCATTATGATAGCTAAAGCACACACTAATACTGACTCTCCATTGTATTTATATGATCATAAGGCTAATAGTGTGGGACAATTCTGTAATTGGTTTGGAGTCCAGGAGAGACACTGTCTAATTGTATTGCTACCAATGAATGTTAGTTATGAAAAGTAGTTAAAACAAGTATGGCTGTTTATTGTTTTCCGCTTCTCAACTAGCACCTTTGCACATTTTCCTGGCGCCCTCTGGTTGTACAACTGAGTAGCTATACACTAATGAAAATTGGCACTAAGATTACAGTAAAGTATTGTTCAATAACATGATAAAGATGATGCAGCAGCTAAGAATAGGAGGCAACACTGGATCCTTAACAAAGGTCTCAAAATCAACTAGCTGAACAGTTGCTATACAGTGCTGGGAAAAACCTCCATGGGGCTGGAAAGATATATTAAGTATAATATTAAGATTTACACACAAACACGTCTAGGATATAGAATTAAAACTTTAAAAAACAGTAGTCATACATATATGGTTATGTATATGAATACATATATATATAGTTAGACAGAGTCATGCAGTCTATACTGTTTGCATGGCAAGTATATTAATGTACGTACATGAAAGTCCCAGTGATGCATGCACAATGCGTGCTTGATTGATTTCTGACATGTGTGCGGGGGCCTCTATATTTGGCTTGCCTAGGGCCTTTGTATCCGGCCCTGAATATAGGAGTTGTTTTGTATAATAGTTTTTGACTTAATTCTGCACGTTACATAGTTCCACATAAATTATAGAGAATGATATGTAAAGCTAGCCTATAGCCAGTCTGCTGATTTATTTTGACTGTTGCAGGAGTGCCACAAAAATATGGATGATTTCCATTTATTCACAAAGACATTAATGCATTGCCACAAACCAACACCTAGCTTGCATTGTCAGCAAGGAGAACAAAGGTAAGTCCATGATGTGCATACTGCGCTATGCCAAAATATACCTGTTGGGCTGAAGCAAAACCAAACTGGAAAAAACAAACATGTAACTTTAGCAGCTATTCGGAGCTATCTTTCTCTGAAAGAATCATGCAGTAAGTAATCTGTCAGTCATTTTGAACTTAATAGTGTTTTGGTTTGCAATGTATGCAATTTTGGGCTTGAGTGCCACAATTAAAGGTATTGTGAGGGGTGAATAATCTTTTGTGGGAAGGTGAGAATTAACTTCTTAATCCCTACTATATTGTATTGTAAGATTGCATTACAATGAGCAAACGAATAACTTCAATAAATAAATTTTGTATCAACATTTTGGGAAGGGTTTGAGTCACACATTTGTCACACACCTGAAACAGTTTTGTGACAAACTACTTAGTGCTGTTTTGTCTTTTCTGAATACAGTTAGCTAAAGTGATAAAAAAATTTAGCAATCAAAACATTTATTGTTTCGGATAATTCAGGTTTTACAGTGTAGTTTCTGAATGTAAATACAGTTTCTTAATCAAGCATTAATTTTTGTGCTGTACTCTATGGTGTATAGTTTCTAATTACTGTTGACAATAGTCACTCTTCTGCAATGGTTTCTTTACAGAGTAGAATGTATGCACAAGGAAGATATGTTGAAGAACTAGATCTTGACTTAGCCAGCAAGTATTATTTTCAGACACAGAGTAATTCAGATGAGGATGTCCATTATCGAACTATATACGCCATATTGTTTTACTTGGAAGTATTGAGCAGTTTGCTCTACACCTTTCTCTGTTTAACAACATATACATGGATATTTCCAGCTTTCGTTAAATCAAAGCAAGATCTGAAAGAGACCATCTCTCCGAAATTTATCAAGTTAGCGACATTATATAAACTAAAGGAACCTCATTATATTGCAAAGTTCATAACTGCTATTATAGCATTAGTACTGATGATCATTTTTCATATATTTGCTGCAGTGAAATTGTTCAAGCATCGTGAGGAAGTGTTTAACGAAGATGTTCCACCTTCATCTATTGTTGCTCTTTTGTTTACATTCGGTGTGACTATGTTATATCTAGTGATATTTTGTATTGTGTACTGTTACAAAGGAGAGCAATTTGATCTAAAGAAGTACATTATGCATTGCCTAACTTCATTATCCATTGCTTATTTTGGACATTTCGTTCCTTTTGTCTCACTGGCATTCATGCAAGATCCATTGAAAACGTTCCTTGTTGTTGCTGGTGAATTGCTGGTTGTTATCTGTGTGTATGGAGTGGTACTAGTGGCAGTATACACTATTAGCTACCAGAGTTATCGTGTGTCCCTGGATGCACTAGGCTGGGTTTTTTCTGCAGTAATAGTGATCACAACTCTGACAACTGTGCTTATGTTGTTCAGTCTTGGAAGTTTTAATGATTTTGTTGATATACAAGAATTACTGTTTCCGTTGATAGGAACAGTTGGCACATTGTTACTGGGGTATTGCCTGAAGCCATCTGGAGAAGAGGAAGGCAATGAAAATGCTACCCAACAGCAAGAAACTCCTATTCAACCAGCTGATGCTAATACTGTAACTGCGAGTGATGAAGCTGCTGGAGAAGAGAAAGGCAATGAAAGTGCTACCCAACAACAAGAAACTTCTATTCAACCAGCTGATGCTAATACTTTAACTGTGAATGATGAAGCTGACTCAAATGTTTGAAAATCAAGCTGTGTTAACTATTTTGCTGGAACAATAGTTAGTAGTAGCTATGCATTTTGTTTCGTAGTTTCTTATAATTATTTGCATATAAGTAAATTGTTAGGATAAAAAATTTCTATTCCACAACAATGACGTAGTTATAATGCATTAATTTGTTAATAGCTTTATTGCCCAAGAATTGATAGCAAAATAATTAGTTGGCTGATAACCACTGTATTACTTATATCCCTTAATCTTCCAGGTATTGCAAAATCGCTTTACACTACTCCACATAATTGATTTAGATCTCCTATATTCATGTATTAAGCAATCATTGTAAAAATTTCAGGACTAGCTCTCTACATTTCAGTGACCAATTAATTATAAGGAATGCCAGTGTGATTGTGGAACAATCTGATTATGGATTTATATGTAAAAATGATAATGTTTTCATAGCAGCATGTATTATCGTCTTGTGTATAATTAATTTTGCTAAGAAGTTACTGATCTAATAATAATGGGTGGTTTAGAGAAAGCATTACCATCCAGCTACAAGAAGGATTTTTTAAGTACATGAACAAGTGTGTCGCTATCCATTGATACCACGTACACAGAAAAGTACAGTATTATGTGTACTTAATTCAAGTGGGGAATATACTGTACAAATAAACTATAAAAACTTATTATTTTATGGCTGAGAATGTAGCATGCTTTAATGCAAGGTGTATGCTTTCAAACAAAATAGTGGAATAAATGTAACCGGATTTGCAATAAGGTACCTTTTTCACACACAAAATTTGACCCATTTTTTTATCTTTGAAGCTTCGTAACATTTTAGTAATTGCATAAAATTTCCTGTAATTTTCCATGAGTGCAGCTAAAGTATCTAGCTACATTTTGCAACTAAGACCACGGTGATCAATATATGGAGTCAAAAGTTAAATTGCTTTGTTTGCTCACCTGTAAAACGTGTGGAAAAGGTACCTTTTCGCAAATCCGGTCACAAATGCAGTTAAATATTTTGTGGGTAATAATAGTAAATGCAGGCACTCATAAGACCTCAGCTAGACAGAATACTCAAACTTTGCTGGCAACTTTCAAGTATCTAAATCCTGTAGAATCTGTGTAGAATCCTTATTTTCATTTCAATAGATCCTGGCATGTCTCTGATCGCATGAGGCAATACAAAACATGGCAATTACACACCTGTTTAATACAGGGTGATGTACTAATTAGATTGGCTTGTTTTTACTAATGAATGCTACATTTTTCATGTCACAAGCACTGTGACGGTGCAGTGAAGGTACAACAATGAGCTGTGGTCTAAACAAGGTAGACTTTGGATTGGCACCACAACACAAGGCCTCCGGCACAGGTTACTAAATTCCATAGAACCCTGTGTTATGAACCCACCATATAATTGTGTGTGTAACGGTGATGTTGATTATACATATATAGGGACATTATGCTAATGCTGCATTGAAAGCACTGCTCAAATTTTCCCTTATATGCTCACTTTATTATTATTATTCCATTGTGCTCAATAGTACGCTCACATTATTCTATTAGCATGTTATGAAAAATTGTCTTGCCTTAAGGTTACGGGATACTGAGCGACAATCAAACAAAAATTTTATTATGTAATTAAGGCGGGCTTGGTGTTGTGTTGTGTATCAGCTGGTAACAGGCTTAAATTGTTGGGAGAATCATAACGTACTGACTGGACAGGTACAAGGTAGCTACAAGAAAACACACGTAACAGTACAAGATGACATAGAAACAACACACTTAGCAACTGGCGCACCTGTGAGCGCATGCGTAGTTTTGCTGACTAATGGCGATATTTTCCTGAACCAAAAATCAGGACTGTCAAACTAGTTGTTAACATTTTGTATAAACAGACTACTAGTTTGGCTTCTTGTCTAGGTCCTGACGAAGCCTTTTGTTAGAAATAATGTTTCTAGTGCTTGTGATATCAATTTAAAAATTAATTATGTGACCACAGTGTCTTGCTTTAGGCCATATTGTAGTCATATTTCAGCAACTATATGCATTATTCACAAATCCTCTTGTCAGTCCCTCACAAGTGATGTTCTTCAAATCTTAGAATTGTTAGTAAGTTCTCATGGCTCTTCATTGGTCTGATTTTTGGTTCATGGTTTTCACTAATTGGCATGGGGACAGCTCATGTTTCCATAACAACATTTGAATTTAATGTCGATTAATGAGAAGTTAAGAATGCATAAATATTTGATAACAATGCATTAAGAAAAATCCAACCCCTAATCATGAAAAATGATTGATAGTGTACATGTGTGGTTTACAGTATCCCGTAACCTTAACACTTGGTTTTCCACCAATGGTGTTTACCATACATTTTGTGACTTCGAGAAAATAATTCATTTTTAGGCGAATGAAAAAAGTTTCATTCATAACATACATCTCTATTGGTCAGTAGCCTCTAAGGACACATAAGAAATAAATATCTCCTTACAAGGATCTATTAGAACAAGCAGTCTATACATATTTTGTTATATTTTCCTGCATCTGTGTCATGACAGTATTTTTGTTGCAAAGCCATTATACAATATGTGACTGGGCCTGCGAAAATAGGGCATAAAATTTGCCTACTTTTCCAAATTTTCATGACTCATAATTTTTTATGCCATTGTGCTGTAGCTACATAATTTTCAACACTTATTTAATATTTCATTGGCTTTATAATATTTAATAGTTATAGAGTGCAGATACCCTATTCCAGCATTGAGATATGTTCTGTTATGTGATGGTGTATAGTTTGTACCCACATGCCCTATTTTCACAGGCCCAGTCACATATTCTTTTATCCTGAGTTTTTTCTGCTTGTGCCTAAATGGCATATATAGTAATCCTAAAAGCAGAGTGTATCTATTGTAATAAAATCATACACATACAATTACACTCCTTGTTTTACAATCTCATAATGCTTCATGCTTGTATACTTGTAGCTATCATCACAAAAAATTTAGCAGCATAATAATGGGATGGTCATTGAATAATTCAATTAGATTATGATGCCATTAAATTTGAAAAATGGATAAATCAATGGTTAAAGGAATATTTAGGAAAATCAATAGCTATTTGAGTGAGTTAGAGCTCCAGCTTAAAATATGAATGCAGAGTTGCTTTAAAGAGTAGTGATGTTAGTAAAATTGCTAATAGTATATAAATGGTTCAAATTAAACAAATCTGTGTAAGGTGTATTAGAATAATTGACTATTTTATTAGAGTATATTGGGATTTTCATTAGTCACAGTGTGTGTGCAGAGGCTAAGTTTCCTGAAAAACTGAGATTATTTTGCTCATTATGCTAGCATTATGCTTGATTCTTTCTGGTACCTACTATGTTCAAAATTATGCTGGAAAAATAAGTTGGTCCCTACTACACACATGAGTGAATATCAGGCTTGTATATGTTAGTGGGACCAAACTTCCCTCATAATTATTATTGTATCCACACAAAAACAGCTAAGCTGTGAAAAACTGGTGTGGCCTTAAAAAGCCTGGGTGAAAAGAGTTGTGAAATCAAAAGGTGGCGGCCAAGAAATGGCTGCAATGATGTTAATGCTAATAAATTTTAACAATGCACACAGCTATTATTAATTTTTTTAGCATTAACATCACTGCAACCATTTCTTGGCTGCCACTTTTGATTTCACAACTTTTTTCACCCAGGCTTTTTAAAGCCCACACCAGTTTTTCACAACTTGACTGTTTTTGTGTTGATTTTACTTCTTTTTGTACTTATAAGGTACCAAAACCAGCCTATGACTGACTTTGAGGTTTATTTTTAGCTACTCACATTTCTTCCTTTCTATGCAGATTCAACAATGATTATTGAAGACAGACTTACAAATATATTTCATTACATGGATATTTGATTGTATCATTGTAATACTCTAATAGAGTGCACAGTTTTTGAGGACTTCTAAGTTAAAAGGTCATTGGAAGCTACTACTCTAATAGAACATTCAGTATTCTATTAGAACAACCATGTAGTCACTACATTTACCATCTGCTTTTGGTTGTGTCAATTGAACAGCTGTATAGATGGCTTGGCAAATATGCTCTTTATGGACATTAAAATTTTGATATTTTAACCCTGTGATGATGCAAGCAATGCAGTGTCCAGGATGTGGGAGAATCTAATAACATTTGAAATCCATTCATTTGCTATGAAGTAATCTTACAAATTTAGCACTTTGTGGAACAAATTGCCAATTACCAATGATTGTACGCTAACTGAATTTGAATGTACTTTCTGACTATAATATATATTTTATGAATAGTAATTACTAATTGTAAGATATGTATTTATACTCAAATTTTTGTGAGTTTTACAATTATTAATATTATATATAGTCACTTTGTATCAGCTGCAGTACTTTATATTATATTGCAGGATCAGCTCCAGTAACCTCACATTTTACATACCTGGTTTCTATACGAAAATTAACAATAATAATTATGTATCTTGTGCAACTGCCTAAACAAATAACAACTCAGTAATGTAGGTATAGCCTATATAATACCCTAATGCTGTTGTGCATGTGGCCTACGAGTTTGTAAAATTATTGATTCATGACTAAGAGGTACAGCTTCACAGTTTTATCTGTCAATGTGATTGTTCTATTAGAATAGTTTATTACTTTATAAGAGTAGTAGATCTATAGATTACACACATTTCGTACAGGCTTACAGTGTCTTTTATCATGTTTTGCACAGGTATTGAAAATAGGGCAGGGAGCCACAAGGCCATGGTCCACCAGTTTTGGTGGTCAATTCTTGTAACAAAATATCAATGTCTTAATCATTCTAATAGAACAATCACAACTGCTAGTAGCTGCTTTCTTTTTAAAGTGAAAATGGCCACCCAAAGTACTGTCTCAGAGCCTTGGGGCATGCATCCAGATGGAATCTGTGTTTGTATAAGCTAATTAAAGTGGAACTTTTCACATTCAATCGCAAGTACTTGATAATTAACTGTAAGGAGATGAATAATTCCTTGGACACTTTAGTGCATTTTATTGTCCAAAGAACACTGCTAGTCACAGGTCCATATGCATTGGGCTGCTCTGTGTAACAACACCCATTCAAAATAACTTATATGTCTTGAAAATACTCATCAATCTGCAATGCTATCTGCTTTAGTAAAGCCAAATTTCTGTTCATCTAGACCTATTAATTTTGCATCTCTGCCTATGTCATTGTTTGTTCCATTCATTGTTGAGTGCAGCTGTAAGAAGCTGTCATCAAAGTTAATAAATGCATGACTAAAGCAGACTTAAAAGTAGCATTACGGGTATAAATTCAGCTAACTAGTCTGTAAAGAAATAATTGGCTAGAACCTTGTGCAATATTTTAAGTATTGATGGATGAGAAACTGACTGAGTTTATGTGACCTAATTTATTTAAACATATTATGGTCATGCACATGTATGAGTTGTTTATTGTCTGCCATGGATATTGTACTGTAAACTACATGTATGTATAAAGTAATAGACTAATCACACAATTTGTTCTTGAAGTGACCTAGCATGCGGGTAGGTTAATGTACAAGTATATATTGTACGCCTTACTGCACAGCTTAATAGGATGTGGGAAATGGATGCAGGAGTTGGAATAAGAAATGAAATACCTGGCAGTTTGTCTACTTCTTGAGCACAATGCAACTACTGAATATAGATAATGATTGTGACCAGATTTGCAAAAAGGTACCTTTTTCACACACAAAATTTGACCCCTTTTTGAACTTTAAAGCTTCATAACTTTTTGATATTTGCAAATAATTACCTGAAATTTTCCTTTCCTTGAGTGTAGCTACATTATCTGGCTGCATTTTGATACTACGAACAAGTTACTCAGTGTAAGGAGTCAAGTGTTACATCATTTTGTTTGCTGGTATGTAAAATGTGTGGAAAAGGTACCAATTCGCAAATCCAGATACAGTTATAGAATTAATTATGAAGGAGTCATTGCGGTGATAAACATGCTCACTCATGCTCATATAGCACATGACTATTCTGACTCTGTTACACACTTTTTTATTTACAGTACATCGATAACCTTAAGTTCTATAATGTAGCTACTCAAATATCTACTCTGTGGAGGACTGTCATCAATTACAAAACGATCTTGACTCCTTAACACAGTGGTCACACAAGTGGCTAATTACTCTTAATCCAAAAAGTGAATTATTATTTCCTACAAATAACAAACAAGATAAACATCATACCATTCACTTACCACATTGACAACTCTACAACCCAAGGGGTTACTCATGCTAAGTGTAGTCATTGATCAACATCTTAACTGGAACGAACAAGTTGCTAGTAAAACCACTAAAAATAATGCATTCTTATATCGAAATCTTTATTAATTCCCTCCCACAGTTGAATGTATTTACAAAACAATGGTTTATTCTACTATGGAGACTCAACCACAGTCTGGACACACACAAGTTGACATCAATTGATTAGAAGGTGTATAATAATATGCCACAAGAATCTATTATAAAGGCTTCTTCAGTGTTTCCACAATGTTGACTGATCTTGATCTACCCACCCTGCAGAGCAGAAGAAATAAATCTAAATAGCAATTAATGCTGTATTAAATCTTCATCACATTCAGTTGATAATTCCAGATGATTGTTCAACTCCTGTTGCCCCTTTTACAAAGGGCCTAATTTAATTAATTAATACTAAAGTGGAAAGTTTTAAATTTTCCTTTTACCTTTCAGTGATTAAAGTATGGATCAGAACATAGTTAATGCTCCCACATGCATTGAGTTTTGTAATGATTTATAATTACACCTGTGCATTATAATATATAATCACACATGATTCCTGCACAATTATGCAATATTATTATGTATATAATAATGATTGAAATCATTTCAGAGATTGTCTAAGTTCAAAAATTTCCTGGGGGGAGGGGGGTGGCATTCCCCAGACCACGCTAGCATGCTTTGTAGCTGCTGTGCTTCCCACACTAAATTATGTCTTCCCTGTATCTATGCCCTCACATCACCAAAATGCTGATTGTTTTTAAAGTGATGGTGGACTTTAGTTCGCTACTTATTTTATGTTGATCCTACCTATAGATGAACCCATACTCCCTAGAGGGAGTTTCCATAACACAAACAATGTGCATTTACATCTGAGTGATTGGAGTGATCTACAGTAAGTGTTTAATTTTGGAGTGATTAGAATGATCAGTGTTTGAAGTGATCTGAGCTTGAAGTGATCTGTGTGTGGAGACATCTGAGTGCTTGAAGTGATTGGAGCAATATCAATCTGAATGATTGAGCAATTGGAGTGACTCAATCTCAGTGATTGGAGTGATTAGATTGAACTGAACCCATGGTGATTGGAGTGATCAGAGTAATTGGAGTGATCTGAGTGATTGAAGTGACTGAGTTATGAGGAGTGATCAGAGTGATCTGAGTGATTATCGATTTTAGCTTTGCCCTGTTAGCCCCCCCTTCTGAAATACTATATCCACCCCTGCATTGTGTGGGTAGATGTACTCACAGACCTTTAAGCATTAGCTAAGAAAAACGTGTTCTACATCTTCATGGAGAAAAGAATAGACCAGATTTATTAGAGCAGCCAATTTAGCTATAGCTACTAACATTTGTTATATAGGTACATAATTTTGAAGAATAATGGGTGGGTAATTTTGCTAGAATATTTCTAGAGTAATTGGAAGCTGTCTGGCATAGCTATTACAAGAAATAATAATTGTTCAACTTGGTTGGAGATATTCTGGAGGACTCAAGTGGATGAATTTCTTCAATGACAGTTTTAACGTCCTAATTTTTTTTAGTTGGTTGTATTATAAATAAATACACATATTATAAACAGCAAGAATCATATGTAAGAATAATAGGTCTTGAATATTTGGGAATAATGGGTAAGAAATTCTGGAAAGAATAGCTAATAGCTAGGCAAGTTTGAAAGCATAACAGGCAAATTTGAAAGCATAATAGGCACAGGCCTAATTCATTATTATAGAGACATGTTTTAGTCTAGATATTATAGTCTAGATCCACAGTGGCGTAAGCTGTCGACGCACAAAACATTTTAATGCTCCAGGCTTAAAATATTCTGGCGGCGCCCGCTCAATTGCAAAAGAGGCGAGTGCCCAGGCTAATAAAATGGTCCGGCCGGACACGTTGTGTTTTACATTGTTGGTCGGAGACTTACAAACGATAGAGGCTCTAAGGTGATGCTGTAGACCGGATGTAAGTTTAAGACTGCACATTATTAGACTTAGCGTTTAATAACTGATCTATTAATTAGAGTATCTCGATGGTCAGTCTCACGTGAATTTATTTTTGAGTAATCTCTAGACTTGTTTATGTTACGTTTTAGTGGATAGCCACTGTATCCGGCTGTGAAGTCAAGGGTTGCACTGTTGACGCCAAAGTATTCAGCAGACGGACCACGTAGCCGTGCGTTGTCAGTTGTTCAGTTGTAACTTGATTTTCCGAGTTGCCGGCTCTGGACATCTTGGATTTAGTAAGTTACCTGTATCCATTAATATTGTTCTATTTGCATACAGCTACGTGTACAGAAAAGACGTAGCTAGCTAGTTATCTGCGTATATAGCTATGGCTTCTTTGCCAAGCACCTAGCTCCAGCCAACCAGGCTAACTATGTACTGCATATTATAGGTTACTTCCATTGTACTAGAATGTCTCACCCTAGCAGGAATTCTATTTATGTATGTATAGCTAGAAATGAGTTCCACTGAAAAGACTGTCGTGTGTGGCTAGCTACATATACCTGTACAATGAAACAAAGTCAATTAACTCATAAAAAACTAGCAGAGATGGTTTTCTTTTGTGTTGACAGTATGCAATAAGCTATCATCCATCAGTACATTATTGTTTGTTCTTTAATATTGTTTTTCTTGCACACGGTGATGCTACTAAATCATCACATGAGCACCAATATTGTGTGGTAATATTCAATGTTAGGTTATATAACTTCCCTTTGAAGTTTAAGTAGCTTACAGTAGTTTTGTACAGCCAGAGGCAGATTATGCAATGTGTTATTGAATGTAGCCAGAGGCTGTTAGCTATCTGTAAATGAACTGGCTACTTTTTGTGAGATCATACTATACAGGTGGTATTTTTATTAATTGTGACCAGATTTGCGAAAAATTGACATACCAGCAAACAAAATGATATAACACTTGACTCCTTATACTGATTAAATTGATTTTAGTATCACAATGTAGCCAGATACTGTAGCTACATTCATTGAACATTTCAAGCAATTATATGCGACGATCAAAAAGTTATGAAGCTTTAAAGTTCAAAGATAGGTCAAATTTTGTGTGTGAAAAAGGTACTTTTTCGTAAATCCGGTCACAATTGTTGTATTGTAATTATCTAAACTAAAAGGAAGTTGGTATGTAGATGATTAACATAGTCACATCTGCATGTATGTGCTCATTACTTTTGCTGGTTTAATTATTAAACACACTCACAACTGTTGTGACAAGTAGCTATCTTAATGATATCAGTCTGATAACATAGATAATAATGACACACATAGAGGGATATAAAAGTAATTATGTGGGTTCTTCCGCTTACTTGGTAGAAAGGTTAATTTAATTCATTATGCATGTGATGACATACATGTGAATTAAGTTTATAATTACTTTAAGGAAATGTACCATTCCTGGACAGTAGTCATTTGAACCCAGATTCAGTTACAAGCTCTGTGACTTGTTTGTGACCGACTGAGGAAAAACTGCATATTCTTCAAATTCTTTTTATTGCTTCTCTGTTATCTATGTATAGTAACAAAGGAGTGGACAGATAAAGTTTTAGTCTTTTGTGATGAATGCTCTTGGAGTTATATATAGCACTGGATAGTTGGAACAGTAATAAACAGAGTAACAGTATGGCAAATACATTACAGATGCTTGATTAATTAATCAGAACTCAATACTGAAACAAGGTACAAAGGTAGGACTTCGCTTAATCTGTACACCATGCATGAACTAACAAATCCATCAAAGTATAGTGCTTTCTCAGTACCTCCGATGTGTACACCATTCCAATGACAAAGGTAAACTTTATTTCCATCACATCGTAAAGATGAATCTATAATTAGGTGTATGACCACACAACAAAGATTTTCTTACTCTTCTCATTATCACTAAGACTATTCAATTAGTATTGCAGAATGGTGTCAACAGAGTCCATGCTGTTCTTACCCTTGGAGTACTTACATAGCTAATTTTGTAAGGGTAACAAACAGGCATAGTGCCCACACAATCTACAAGCTATTTGTGGTATTTAGATAATACCATACAAATTATTGTGATATAAGGTTATAAAAGCTGTCCATGTACAATCTTATACACCTGCTATTTGCATGCTGTAGTAGCAGAATAAACATGTTTGTACTGCATTAATAACCTACAACTTAGAATTTTTGAGATACTTAATTGATTTTGTGGTTGCTTGGCTGTCCACAAAATTTTCATCTCTTTAATGAGTATCTGGATTGGCTTTATGCTTTATATAAATTGGTTGTCGTACCTCCTCTGGTATTCAAGGCATAAAGCTACGCACCTTGTACGTGACAGCCACATGCTACTTTCATCCAAGAATGCTCTTAAAAATCCACATTAAAAGGTTATATTTAGGTTGTAAGACTTGTAATAGAAAAATGGAATAAATTTGCTGTATGGAGACTATTGGATTGTGAAACATAATAAACTATCCAGTTGGTTATGCCCTCAGATTACCCTACATATTGCACTCCGCGTCTCTCCTAAGGCTTTTTGGCAATTCTTAAATGAAATTGCAAGGGGGACAAGATGTAGGGAGTTTGGGATCATAATCCTTCCCAGTCATGATAGAACAATAATAATATTATTGTCTTTGTTGGACTACCTTAAAGGAAGAGAATCTCCAGGATTTATTTCTATTCTCTCTGCATGTTCCCTACAATAACTAAATTGTTGGCTAAATAAATACTATTGAATTACAAATGAAGGAATGTAAATAAGTGAAATTTAATTGGTATTTTAATTATATAGTTTAGTTTGCATAGATTTTGGAATGAAATAAGCTATGAAAACTTGCAACAAGTATCAAATTGTTTCTACTTTGACACCATTTTGAGTTTTCATACTTTTATTGCGAAGTGAACAAGTTTTCTGTTGTGTTGTTATACTATAAGTGAGTTTCTGAAAGCACTCATTATTGAATTAGTTGTGGCTACAAATTTATTGGACAGGTTTAATCTTGGTTGTCCATATCCTGTGTACACTGGTAGAGTACACAAGTACCCACTAATTGTGGCATGCATATGCAAAGCACTTTTTGACTTCTTGTATGGCTTTACTTTCCTTAAACCTGTTTTCTTTTCCTTATAATACTTTACCTGAAAACCTGTTTCCGTAGGTAGAAATGTAAATAACATCACATTTGATAGCTGGTATCCCATATAGTTTGGTGTTGGAATGAGTAACACACATTTTCAGAAGGCTCTCAAACCACACTCTAATTAATCCTTGTTGGATAGAACTGGGACCACTAGTCAAGGTGGTATTGGTGACCTGTTAATGATGACATCATTTGTGCATGAGTTGTCTTTAAAGTACTCCTTGAAGTTGATAAAACTTCATAGCAGTCACCAATACTGTAAAAGTATGCCAGAATAACATGTATAGAAAGAGAATCATATTGTGTCATTGGAAAACATACAGTAGTTTCAAAGTTAAAAATAAAATACCCCTTGGAAGTCATATACATAATTGTATACCTTGGTTGCTTATTGAGAATGGACTAAGGGTAAAACCCTTTGGCGGTAGCAAGAATTAGCAGCTCAGGCCATTTTTTCAACTCTGAGATCACTAGATGGACTACAATGGCACAAAAACACACATTTTAATGCTAACATAACTTTGCCAGCAACTCCAGGTCAATGACATGGTTTAAAATCACTCCAGCAGGGTAGTTTATGTGCTAAGAGATACTTTGGGACCTATGAATCTACAGCAGCCTAGGTAAATTTATGGTATTTATATACGTCATCACCCAAAACCAGCCTTACTTTTCCCTGACGACGATATAACAGTATTGGTTAGGTAAAACTAAGCCCAAACAAGCCTTCAGATCAACTCGAAGTGCATTCAACAAATTGCTATGAAAACAGAATTTCTACTGACTGACTGATGCTTTCAGACAAGAAAAACTCTGTAATGGATAAGGCTACGAGGTTGTTATTTTCATTGTTCAACATTGCTTCAGCCGGCCACATGCCTTTTGGCATTCCGCAGTATTTACAATGCATTCTTCATGGACTTACCAATAGTTTGAAACTTTCCTTTCACTTGCCGAACTTAGAGCACATTGATTTGAAGCACTGGGAGTGCCAGATATTTGGAGATGCCTAAATTTTAGGGAAACTACGGTATGGCTTTTAATGGCCTTACCTGTATGTCACTATAATGCATTCAATTACAGCTCTTAGTCATTCCTTTAATATGATGGCACATTGGCAGTTGTCAACAAGTCATAAGTCGAAACTTTTTCCAGATTCAATCTCAGGAAAGTTGGAGGAAGACAACTTTTAAAGTTTTCCTGGAGGGTATGGTCCCAAAATGCCTAGCAAAAGCGTTCTTCACACGCTATATACCACTTTCCACACATAATGTCATTTTCACACATTCATATCCCCTGCCAAATTTAAAGCCTGCCCAGTCACACCCTATGATAAATCTCTTTGGATCAGTGCCTGAATGGTTTACTCTTTATGATAGCTAACTGTGAATATGTGCAGTTAAAGAGCTCCTTCCTTACAACTTAGTAATAGAGAATATGTGCAGTTAAAGAGCTTCTTCCTTATAACTTAGTAATTGAGGTATGTCCTGCATTTCAATTTACAGAAATAGGATACCTTTGTAGAAGCCAAATGCACAGACTCTATAAATCCCTTTGATTAATCATTCTGTAATACAGAACTCTCTACTGCTTAGTATACAACTTGGTGTTAAAATGCCATGGTGGATTGATTAACTTTGTATGTCATATAGACTACCCGGTATAGTGGCAAAAAAGGCCAAGTTAGCTTTGGTTATTTTATGTGTAGGTCACATCATGTGTAGTATTGATACCTAAAGTATAGTTCACGTTGAGCTGAATCCTGAAAAATAGCTAAAAATTAAAAGTGGATTTTTCTCAACAGAGTTAACATTTCAGCCAACCAGACGAATGAGACGATTATTGGTAACAGCAAAGGTGTCAACAACAGACACATATGGTTTGGCTCCATTACAAGTTCGGGAAAGGCCTGTAATAGACACTGTACTTATATGGCTTCCCCATAGGAAATGTATTGCAAAAATTTTGATTGACTGTAAATATTATGTCAAACATTTGAACGAAAATATTTTGAAATATTTTTAGCAGGTCAAGCAGTACTACAAATGAGCCAAATTTCAAGATCGTGTGCAATTGCATCCATGAGTTATTAAATATTTTTGAGGATTCAGCTCAATGTGAACATACTATTAATATGGTATCATTATATGCAAACTTAAGGTGGTATCACACAACTCTGATGTCATGTAGCATATTATGTCTTGCTTTTATTCATTACAAGGCACCAGCGAATTCCAGTATTGAAAAATGTGTGCCTACTGGAGTATTACAGTATTATGTTACCAAGTGTGAAAAAACTAATCTTAAACCCTGCAAATACGTACATGTTATTATGTTGGCTTAATATTGTGTATCTAATAATTCTGTAAAGACTGGGACACAAAGATGGACAAAGGTAAGTCCATGTTGTGTGCACTATGGTATGCCAAAGGTACCTGTTGGGCTGAAGTGATGACGAACAGTGAAAAAATTAAGCCTGTAGCCTTGGCCATTGTCAAGCTGTGTTTGTCTGAAGACATCAGGCAGGCTAGGCAGCCAGTCAATCAGTCAGTCAGTCGATCAGTCAGTCAGTCAGTCAGTCAGTCAGTCAGTCAGTCAGTCAGTCAGTCAGTCAGTCAGTCAGTCAGTCAGTCAGTCAGTCAGTCAGTCAGTCAGTCAGTCAGTCAGTCAGTCAGTCAGTCAGTCAGTACTTACTTATGTATAACCAGACACTATGAAATCAAAAGGAAAATACTCATTATAGACCCTCTAAAACATAAATCAGAAACCTCTAACATTTATTGCATTCCAGGTCAGTAGAATTTAACTGTGCCGATACAGCAACTATTTCCCAATGCCCAATTAATCAGTGACTGAAAATGTTGTAGGTGCACAGCTTCTCATTTACAATTTTAGTTTTAAATAAGTACACAATAAACTTTTTTGTAGTGGAACCTCCAACCTTTGTAGCAGAGCCACCTTCACTAACATTTGAACTCACACACTGTGCCAAAATGACATGCTCTGCTACTGGCTATAATGTAAATTACCAGTGGACAATTGGATCAGGATTATTTCCAATCACCAATACCCTGGTGATCCCAGATGTGAGGTCATCTGATGATAACACCTACACTTGTACTATTAGTAATGATGGAGGTAGTGTCACATCAAATCCAGCTAAATTAACAGTTACTGGTACAAGTAGTACATTCAATTAGCTATGTAATGCTTATAATCATACAGGTTTACCAGAGGTGTCTATGGATCCACCTAGTCAGTGTGTAGAGTTCGCACACACTGCCAACCTTACTACCACAGTGAGTGGTGTAGATGAGAAATCTTTCGCTTACCACAATGGAGTGCATGTTAATGGAGAGACTAGTAATGCTCTTACTATTGATAGTGTGACTGTAGATCACAGTGGAAAATATGAGTGTGTGGTCAAGAATAAATATGGAAATACAACAACATCAAATTCTGTATCAAGTTAGTCAAAATCTAATACTTAATTTTTGTGTTTTTAAAGCTATCTATTGTTAGGAATAAAACCGGTCATTACTACACATCCTAGAAGTAGAGAAATCACCATAGTAAATAACACCGAGTGTTTGTCACTAACATGTAAAGCATTAGGAGCGGTGTCGTATTATTGGGAGAGACAGAATGGCAATATTCCATCTAATTCTACTCAGTCTGGTGTGAATTCAAGTACTCTCACAATGTTTAATATATCACCTGAATATTCTGGTTACTACCGATGTGTTGTGGATTGCTTCAGTGAGAAAATATACTCAAATTTTGCTGCTATATTGATTTATTGTGAGTGAGCATTTTGTATACTGTAGTGTGATATTGGTCATTGAGTTTGAGCATGCATATGTATAAAGCATAATTTTATTATGCTGGTGTAAAAGTTATTACACCATCCATTAAGTGTCCTCATTTACTAGATAGCCATACAATATTGATTGGAGTAAAATTTTACAGCGTTTAATATTTTAATAGTATTTTATTTTTATGAAACTTGAGCTGTTGGCACTTGATAACATATTTTATTAGCTTTCTGTATTGATTGTACTTTCCATGAGCTAATCCAATAATTATTGGACAGATGCATTGGTAATCTCAAGGTCTCTGTTGGATAACAAAGGAACACTTTTCTTAAGGGTTCTCAAGGAAAGCAACCTAACACTGGGTCAATAATAATATTTTTATACTGCAACAGGATACTGTATATGAATGAAAATTCAACAATATACTGTATCAAATGTCATATAAGTGAAGGTGGAATTTCCTTTTGCAGGACAAATGGGGATTTCCTTCAAAATCCTTGGTACAGTATAGGGCTGAATTTACTGTATTATAGTGTTTCCTTAACTTTTTGTGCACTAAATACAGTAAGTAGACTATGCTGGCATAATTTTGAGCGTAATAGGCTAGCAAAAGCGCTAAGCAATATGCCAGCATAATAGGACAATTTTCAACATTTTAAATTAAAATGCGCAATGGGCATGTAAATAAGCAGCAAAACATGAACACAGTACATCTTATTAAGTAATTCATATCAAGAGAATGTGTAATGTTATTATTTTTATTGTTAATTCATAGCCAATTATTCAAATAAAATTGAGATACTCTAACAGAGCAGTCTCACTTATTCTAATATAACAGTCAAAAAGGCTGATAAAGGAGCCAACTTCAGAGCATAATCTATTTTGAAAGCTTAATTTTGAGGCTGGATTTTTGAGCAAGTGAGCATTGCTCAAAAGTATAATAGGCTATAGCATAATTGGCTCAAGCCTATATACGTGTAGCACTAAAGAAGTATGGGACTGGGTCTGGGAAAACCAGTCTTATTGCCCATGACAGCAGATTTTATTTTTCATCACAAAGAATAGCATACCAAATTTTACAATCAAAATCAGCTAGACTTGAGTGGTCTGCTTTTGCTAGCTACTTTTCTCAAGCACAGTGGCAATCTGTACAAGCGGTCTGGGGCACTAATGGAACTCTGGCCATCCTGGGGATGGCTGTATGTGACTGTACAGATCCATGGTGTTGAAAAAATACCTGTGCTGTAAATGTCCTTCCATTTTAGCCAGTTATGGAGACCTAAATGGGTAATAACTTGGCCTACTTCTTCCCGCTTTAATTTAGTAAACAGCCTCTTTCCCACCTCCCGGCTTCTGTTACCCACCTGCTCACCAATGGCGAGTTTTAATTTAAAGCTATGGTGTAATGCCATCTTTCATCTCTTGTTTTACTATTGTTTATTGTTTGCACCCTCCTTCATTTAAAATTAATAATACAGGTACACAAAATTTTGGAATTTTCAACTAGAGTAGGTACCATGGCACATTGATAAAATGTACTGAAACAAGTTGGAGTAGTTCATGATATTAAATCACAGTAAAACAATAAGAATTGTTATATCCCTACTGTGCTCAAGATACCATAACAGAAATGCACAGTAGGGATATAACGCTTCTTATTGTTTTACTATGATTTAATATCATGTACCCCAACTTGTTTCAGTACTTTTTGTCGATGTTGGCCATGGTCCCTACTCTAGTTGAAGATTCCAATTTATTTTGTGTACTTGTTTGTTGAATCTTTTATAAATAATAATATTGTTATGACTGGTGAACCCATGCATACCGCATCTGAAATGACGCTGCACGCCCCAGCTATATCAATTATAGTCTGAAAAGTGAAGTATCCATTACATTATGTTGTCAGCTATGTTCAACCTGTTACACAGCATTTCGAATCAAGAACTGTTCAAAAAGCACCTCTGTAAGCCACGCATACCAAAAGAAATAGTGCTGCGTGCCCCAGTTATAACAATTATTGTTTGGAAAGTGAAGTATCCATTACACTTCATTGTTGGCTATGTTCAACCCATTACACAACAATACGAATCAAGAACTGTTCGAAAAGCACCTCTGCTAGCAAAATAACCACTATGAAACTTATGGACGATTTCCGTTACGAAGGGAAGCCATCATATGCTACCACCAAATTGACACTTTTCGTTGTCAGCAAAGATGAATGGGACACAAAGGAGGACACTGGTAACTCCATGAAGAATGCATTGTACGTACTACGGCATGCCAAAAGGCACCTCTCGGGCCGCGATGTTGAACAGTGAAAAAATCAAGCTCGTAGCCTTAGCCATTATTGAGCTACGCTTGTCTGTAGGCATCAGTCAGTCAGTCAGTCAGTCAGTCAGTCAGTCAGTCAGTCAGTCAGTCAGTCAGTCAGTCAGTCAGTCAGTCAGTCAGTCAGTCAGTCAGTCAGTCAGTCAGTCACAAGAAACTGAATTCCGTTAAATAATTTAAAAAAAATTCCATAGCAACTTGTTGAAAGCGTTTCAGGTCGATCTAATAGCTTGTTTGGGCTTAATTTTACCTAACCAATACTGCCTCATCATCATCAGGAGAAATTTTTTGGGTGATGCTATTTCATGGGCCGCGCCTACTTCTTTGTGGTCCCTACTATACATTACTATCATACTGTATGATGCTAGTAAAATTATGGGTTAATGAGTTGAGCTTTGCATTCAATTTTATATGTCACTACTTAACACACTTTAGATAAAATGGACAGGAAATCGCCATCACAAGTTTTTAAAGATTATCAAGTGCAACTGCTACAAAATTTACCTATGAATGATGTGGTTTTTATGAAATTACTAGTTCAAAACACTTTTTTAAGTGGAAACCAAAAAGACACATTCATGGCACAACCAACTACAACTGACAAAGTATCATATTTTCTAAACAATATCATTGGATGTGATGTTGACAGATATTTTGAAACACTTCTTAATGTGATGGAAGTATTTGGAGATCCTGTAGCAGCACTAGCACAGGAAATCAAAGAAAAGATTGGCTTAAAAAGTTGTCAAGGTGCATTGTACTGTATGTTAATGTACTGTACTTTCTCTGTGTGTTACTACATGTAGCATTAGTATTTTTATGTGTATTTTGTATGAGTGAAGTACAATAGGAAAAATTACAAGTGATTTCTTCACAACTTTCAATTTAGTTTTACATTGCTTAAGTTTGTCATTCTATCTTAAAATACATGATTTATTTGATCCCTGTATTAGCCCAAGCAATTGCTAGTACTTCACTTGAAGAAGTGTTCAGAGACTTTCAACCGGAGCTTGTAACCGCTTTACCATTAAATGATGCCACGTTTGTTGCAATACTTGTAAAGAATGAGTTTTTTGTTGGTGACCAAATAGCTACTATGGAAGCAAAGAACACAGCAGCTGACAAAGCATCATATTTTCTAAGTGATGTAATTTGCCATGATATTGAGAAACATTTTATAAAACTGCTTAATTTGATGGAAGCATATGGAAGTGATTTAGAACCTCTAGCTCATAATATCAAGAAAACATTAGGAATTGGTAAGTATGATAGTGATCACATTAAAATAGTTTATTTATTTGTTAAAGTAATCCCACGAGTGTGATACAGATAATAAAGCATAAGGCACACGGCCAAAATGCTAAATAAAGCATGAGGTACAGCCAAGAACTTTATTATTCATAGAGCAAGGCAATGCTTTAAATTATTTATAGAAGGTTGTAGTGGATTGAAGCCCAGTAAGTTTAAAAAACTAACATGGCAGCATATTCACTTACACATGTTGACAGTACTAGTCTAGGTGAATGTGAATGGTTCAGGTGTGTGTTATCGCATGTGTTTCATCTTTGTTGAATAGTGTAATATGATAACTAATACTTGTTTGTAAACCTCATTAATTTTCTGTGGACTAAACTGCTGATTACTGAGTTCTGATATTATCTTGGCTGCACCTAGCTGTCCTGAGAGGTAATCACATTTTAATTACTATCATAACTGTACTTTATTGAGTTTAGAAGTTTTAAAGTACAGTTGGTGGGCTATAATGTACAGTTTACACCACAAACTGTACGTTTGGAAAATAAAGTACACACTTTTGTTTGATGTTACCCATGCATCAAAGCTCAACAAAGTACAGTTATGACAGTAACTAAAATGCAGGAACCAGCATTATGTAATAGTTATATTACAGCTATGAGGGGTTTGCTGATGTATACACCTGAAGTATGAGGCTAGGGCCACAGGCCCAAGGGCTAAGGGTATATATACTGTATACGTATATCAGCATAACCCGACACAGGTGTGGTATGAGTGATACGTATATATCACTCTAGGTACACTCACCTGATAGGTGAAAGAACTACAGGGCACTCACCTATTCCTTTTATACAATATCTGATGATTGATAGTTGTTTTAATAGCATGGGCTAATAGTTGTTAGAACATTGTTCATATGTCATTATGCTTTACACACAGCACCAGAAAAATTGTGATTGTGGGACCCAGTTTTTTTAGTGTAACACATTTTGTACTAAATTAAGCCTACTAACTTCACTATTGATAAGTTAATAATATTAAGTTAAGTAGTTAGGACTATAAGTTACTCACCTAGTTGTCCTCTTTGTGTTGTTCTGTGGTCTGCTCAATAGCTGACACAAGGTAGGTAGAAATACACACCCACATAATTTATAATAATGCCCAAGCAATTATTTTATTGATCAGTCATTGCTTAGTATCTGTCAACTAGTAAAACTTAGCAACTACACTGAACCTATACCCTAACCCAAACCCATAATTAAACGCTCCTTGTTGCTTAATATAACAAGTGAAAGTGTGTTTAACTTATTGGGTTTCAATTTGCTAAAAGTTTCATAAATAATTAAAAATATTTCCTTACCCATGCTGTATAGATCATAAGCATTATTTTGGTGCTTAGCTTGATGCAAATAAAGCACTGAGCTGTGCCTTGTGCTTTATTAGCATCTCGGCTGTGCACCTCGTACTTATTTTTAGCACTTGTGGCACTGCTTTAACATATTAATATATCACATATTGCTGTGCATATTGATAGTTGAAAACATCTGTACTGTGTGTCCTACTGACTGAAATTATTATCACATGATACAGTTTAACCCCTGAACCCACAAATAACTTTTGGGGAATGTGTTTATACGCAATATGGGCACGCATGGCAATGATAGGCGGGGTAACTTAATTCTTATAACCCAAAACAGCACATTGTTTAAAGTACGTTCACTGGGCTACTTGGAGAAAGAATGAACAATGTAACTGCAGCAGCTTACTTGTTATGAAGCGATGAATATTAACAAGTCTTTTGAAATTCTTGCCACGTCTTTAATTTAGATTGTGGGTGTACTCATGTGAGTCATACGTATATGGCCTGATAGAACATTTTATGGCAAATTGAATGGAAGTTGTTGCAAGTTGATAGGAGCAACCACTATCAAGATAGATCATTTTATAAAGGTAAGTATAGAATGTGCATGTTTTCTTGTCAAAAAGTTATTTACATGGCTGGTTTTAGGGGAAAACCCTTTGTATCATTTTAATCCTTATTACATGACAAGTAGAATTACATAAATTGCGTAGCCACAGGATGAATTCTACAAAAGTTACAGTGCTTTGTGCAAGGCACGTACATTTGGGCCAGTTTTCTGGCCTATGCGGGTTTAAGGGTTAAATAATTTGTATTGGCTTGATCTATCCTTGTGTCAATGAACTTTGTGTATCACATGGCATTTCTTGAAATAAGAACACGTGGCTAGTGTTATTAAAAGGCTTATCCTGTATTTTAGCCATTTCAGATACTTTTAAGTCACTTAATATGCACAGCTAGTCTTTGTTAGCAGTGGGTGTCTGCATAGTTTTTAAATTTGTTTTAAGAGTCTGAGTGTATACTTGTCTGCCCAATGGCATGTGAGCAAAGAAGTTTCAAACTAAGCCTAAGTCAGTTATACTATTGAAATTACCTTTTGGGTTTTTGAAAAATGCTCCAAATCTTTTCTCTTTTGTGCTTTGTTGTGTCCTATTATCCCCACCTTTGTTTATAAAAACTGTACCTTGACTACTCTTTTGGAGTGTCTATAATGCATAATATTATGTGACTGTTCTATTAGGGTATTTCATCATACAGTGACTGTGCTATTAGATTTCTTGACCTTTAGCCACACTTCCATTCATCATGATACTACATTTGGCAGTTTTATTAATTAGTTTCAAGGCAAATTTCCGTGCTGCAGCTTGTGCGATACCCAATAGAGATGTACCGTTATTGGATCAGTGATAAGATCGGTTACCTATATGGCAACTTCTACCATACTGTAATATTAATAAAACATTCTGAGAACTGATATCACTACCAATAGTTAGCATTACAAATATGGATACCATTATTTGCAGCAGTAAAATACCTCTTGCTCACTGTGATCAAATAGAAAGCCTCTCTATTAGTTATCTGTGCAATAAAACATTAAGTTACAAAGATCATACAAATGCACATGTGAGTACTGCTATTATTGCTATAAACATTGTCAACCATGCAGGTCTTCTGAAAATGGTAGCTTTTGCGCTTCAAGAATCAAGACACACGTTAGTGTGTTGTGCGGCCCAAGAAGCCCGTGTGCCACACCATGAGTATATTGACAGGAAGAAAGAAAATGTGATTTTCACACATATGTAGCTCTGCAATCCCTTATCCAATTGGAATCAAATTTGCTACAGAAGTTCCCACCAGGAAGGGGAGTCTACATACCAAATTTGAAGAAATTTACCTTAGCCATTTCTGAGATATGAGTGGCCAAAATTTCGTTTTAATTTCTTTGTTTTTTTTCTTCTTTTTGCACACTTTGCAAAATCTGCCACAAAACACCAATGTGTGCTCCTATTGGACTGAATTTTTTTGGCACACATATAGGACTCATTAAAACAGATCTCAGTACCAAGTTTGGTAGGAATCTGATAAACATTCACAGAGTTACGTATGGCCGATTACTCACAAAAATAAGGTTGAACTTCTGTCATGCCCACAGGGTAAATCCCTTGAGGTAGGGATGTCAAACCCTGCAAATTTACAGAATTCTTCCTCCTATAAATTTCATTAAAAAGTGGCACAATGAGTTGCGCATCCTGCAGACAGTTTAGGCACTAGATTTTTCCATTTCATAGCGTTGACCTAGTTAAGGTAGTACTCTTTTGCTGAGTTTCCTTGTGGTTAGAGTGACTAGGCATGTAGGTAAGCCTGAAAGTTAGATTCCTCCCTAGAAAATGTATGGAAGATGACAGCAGGATAATTTTGTAGATCGCCATGTAGAACAGTATTCCAGTTTATTTGTTTTCAGTCAGTGCAAGTTGTAACTTGAACGCCTGTATAAATTTCCTGACAATGCTACACAATTGATAATGCAAAGTGATGTAATCACCCATACGTCACTTGATTTCGTTTTGTGCCATGGCTACCGATGGTGCTCTATAGAGAAGTCTGGAGAACCACCTATTTGTTTATTTAACAATTACTGGCTACTATAAAAGTAAATGTGGCAAACCCATATATCAATCTGCAGCAGTTTTGAGCTCTATAAGGTTCTGTAGCTAAAACATGCATTTTCCACACTTTTAAAATCCGTTTGACATCCCTACTTGAAGGAATGAGTTGAAAATTGCTTTGTAGATGGAGTAACCATCGTAGAAGAGCCTTTTTGTGGTTTGAAAGGAATCAAGGTAAAGACCATGGAGATATGACACAAAATCCAACCTGTGTCACAATTACGCAATCGAGTTTTGTGAATAAAATAAGTTATTAATTTTCACATCTACCAGGTAAACCACTTAGAAGAGTGAGCTGATAACCAGTATGTACATGGAGTAGTCATCATAGAAAGTGCATAGAGTACTATAGAAGAATCGGAGTGAAAACCACTGAGGTATAATGCAAGATCCAACTACATGTAGCAAGTGTGCCACCGAAATATTCTAATAGTACAGTCACCTTATTAGAGCATTCGGTTTATTTGCTTACTTACTTAAACTATATAGTTACTTCATTGTGTTCTATTATTACTATAATGATGGTTTTTACTCATGTGATGCTGTTTTTATTGTTGAAGAAAAAAGCACAAGACTTCATAGCTACCAGCAACTGTATACACTGTAGATAAACCGGATGCTGAGAGTTTAGCTACAAGCAAGTTACACTATCAGGAGTTCATCTAACCCATGAGAGTTTAGTTACATACTTAGTCTAGTTATCTGGTTAGACAAACAAGTCACCCAATAGAGAGTTGAGCTACAAACAAATCACCCTGCGGAGAGTTTAACTACAAACAGTCACCCTGTAAAGAGTTGAACTACATTATAATCAGTAGAGAGTTCATCTACAAACAAGTTATCTGCATGTAGAAAATTCAGCTACAAATAAATCATCCAGTAGAGAATTCAGCCACAAAAAGTCATACCGTAGAAAGTTTAGCTACAAACTGATCACCCTGTGGAGAGTTCAATTACAAATAAGCCACCCTGTAGAGAGTTCAGCACATGCATCTTGTATAATTATAGAGAACCCAGCTAGAATTAAAATTTTTGTCATTTTCCGATACCATCACAGCCATTTCTTGGCTGCCAACTTGGATTTCACAACTTTTTTTACCATGGCTTTTTGGGGGTCGCACCCTTTTTTCCAGTTTAGCTGTTTTAGATTAAATAAAAAACTGCACCACAGAATATACTAAATAATCCACTTACCAGTCATCTTAACAACTCATCAAAATGTAGAGAAATCCGGACAGCATGCTTTAAAATTTCTGTGGTGGCTAATTTTCTGGGTAGAATATTAGAGGCCATTAAAATTTATTAGCATTAACATCATTGCAGCCATATACTTTCTTGCCTCCTTTGATTTGACAACTTTTGTCACCCATGATTTCTAAGGCTGTACCATTTTTTCACAGCTTGGCTGTTTTTGTGTGGATCTTCTTACTTACTTGAGATAGCCAGATGCCTATGCGTATACACTATTATATTGACAAGTGCACAGTAGGTGAAACATATTGTTCACCACAAAGTATACAATGATCACTGAGATCCAACAAATCCTGAAATTACTCTCATTACATGTATGAACTTGCATCTAGAAGCAACTGCAGTTTCAAGACAGGCATGTCAATAGATGGTTTCCTAATTCAACTGTGCCATTCCTAGGGCCATTTTTTCCTTCATAATGTATGGGGGAGCCCAGGAGAAAAAATTACCTTTTTTTCAGTTTTAGCACTGCAATGAAACTTTTGACCAATCAAAAGTGTCCTGATTATCAAGGTGTTCTGGTATTCCAGGTCAGTTTACATGTTAAGCAATGCTTTGGGACCATTGCCAATTGTCCAGATTATACAGGTTCCCTCATTTTCAAGTGTCCTGATTAACAGGTTCCACTGCATGTATGCATGCCAACATTACCAATTCCAACCCAAAAAACTATTAGATTGACAACCCATACTCTATCTATTAAGCCTATAAACTTCCAAATTTTAAAAATCAGGCTGGAATGCCCATACTATTAAAACATTCAGTGATTAGAAAGTGACCATGTAGAGAGTTCAACTACAAACAATCATCCTAGAGAGAGAGAGTTCAAATACATGTACATTACAAGTCACCATGTAGAGGGTTCAGTTACAAACAAGCCACCCTAGAGATAGTTCAGCTACAAAAGTCACCCTATAGAGAGATCCTCTAGATTTAAGGTGCCCTGTAGAGAATTCAGCTACTAATAAGTCAGCCTATAGAGAGTTCAGTTACAAACAAGTCACCCTGTAGAAAGATCAGCTAGAAATAAGTCACCCTTTAGAGTGCAAGTCACCCTGTAAAGAATTCAGCCAGAAACAGTTCACCCTATAGAGAGATCAGCTAGATGTACAGCATTTAGCTGCAAGCAAGTCACCCTGCAGCTTGAAACAAGTCCACCCTGTAGAGAGATCTGCTAGAAACAATTCACCCTGTAGAGTAATCAGCATACCTTGTAGAGAGTTCAACTACATTTCAAGTCACCTTGCAAAGAGTTTAGCTAGAGACAGGTCAAACTGTAAAGAGATCACCTAGAAACAAGTCACCCTGTATATAGAGAGCTCAATAACATTCAAGTCACCCTAGTCACCCTGTAGAGAGATCAGCTAGAAACAGCTCACATTGTAGTTGTAGTAAGATCAAGTCACCCTGTAGAATGTTCAACTATATTTCAAGTCACCATGTAGACTGTTCAGCTACAAACAAATCTCCCTGTATACAGATTTACAGCTAGAAACAAATCACCCTGTAGAGAGATCAACCAGAAATAAGCCACCCTGCAGAAATATCAATTACAAACAGTCACCCTGTAGAAAGTCCAACTACATTTAAGTCATCCTATACAGTATTTAGCTAGAAACAAGTCACCCTGTAGAAAGTTCAGCTACCGTATAATGGGTTGATTTTGCTAGGTGCATAATCAAGACACACGGTAGTGTGTCGTGCGGCCCAAGAAGCCGGCGCGCCACACCCGTGAGTATATTGACAGGAAGAACGAAAACGTCATTTTCACACCTTTGTATCTCGGTGATCACTTATCGGATTGGAACCAAATTTGCTACACAGTTGTCCGCCAGCTAGGGGAGTCTACATTCCAAATTTGAAGGAAATCGCTCAAGCCATTTCCGAGATACGAGCTGCCAAAGTTTCGTTTTTTTTTCTTCGTTTTTTTTTTCTTCTTCTTCGTCTTTTCGCACACTTGCAAAAATTGCTATAACAAGCAAACGCGTACTCCGATCGCCTTGAAATTTGGAACACAGAAAGGGAGTCCAAAGGCGAATCCTAGCATCAAATTTGGTACAAATCCGATGAAAGGTTCAGGAGTTATGACCGATTATTCGCGTAAAACAAGATCGATTTGTTGTCACGCCTACAGGGTAAACCGCTTCATGGAATGAGTTGAAAATTGCTATGTAGATGGAGTAACCATCGTAGGAGTGCCTTTTGGTAGTTTGAAAGGAATCGAGATAAAGACCACGGAGATATGACACAAAACCCAACCTGTGTCACAATCACGCGATCGATTTTTATGAATAAAAAAGTATTAGTTTTCACGCCTATTAGGCAAACCGCTTAGAGCAATGAGCTGAAAATCGGTGTATAGCTGGAATAATCTTCATAGAAAGTCCTTGCAGTAGTACAGAAGAATCGGATTACAAACCACTGAGTTATGATTCGAAAGCCAACTCCGTGTAGCAAATGCGAGATCGAGATACTCTAATAGAACAGTCACCCTAATAGAGCATTCGGATAATTTATTTATTCCATTATAGAATTTTATTACATCACAAGTTATTCTGTAGGGAGTTTAGCTGCAAACAGTTAATCTTATAGACGGTTCAGCAAGAAGACAGTCACCATGTGGAGAGTTAAGCAAATATATCACTATAGAGATTCAGAACATTACAAGTCACACTGAAGAAAGTTCAGCTATAAACAAGTCATGCACTGTGTAGAGAATTCAGCTACAATTAAGTCACTCTCTAGAGAATTCAGTTACACAGAATTCAGCTACACACAAGTCACTGTGGAGAGAGTTCAGCTACAAAAAAATTACCCTTTAGAGTGATCAGCTACAAACAAAACACTTTGCAGGGTGTTCAGCTGCAACAAATCAACCTTTAGAGCGATCAGCAATAAACAAATCAACACAAATCTACCTGTAGAGAGATAAGCTAGAAACAAATCACCTTATAGAGAGTTCAGCTACAAACAAATCACCCTGTAGAGAGATCAGCTAGAAACTAGACACAATGTAAGGAGTTCAGCTACAAGCAAATCACCCTTTAGTGAGTTCAGCTACAAACAAATCAACCTGCAGAGAGATCACCTACAAAAAAGCACCTTGTACAGAGTTCAGCTACAAACAAATTACCCTGCAGAGAGATCAGCTACACACAAATCAACTTGTAGAGAGATCAGCTACAAACAAATCACCCTGTAGAGAGATCAGCTAGAAACTACACACAATGTAAGGAGTTCAGCTACAAGCAAATCACCCTGTAGAGAGTTCAGCTAAAACAAATCAACCTGCAGAGAGATCAGCTACAAACAAATCACCTTATAGACAGTTCAGCTACAAACAAATTACCTTGTAGAGAGATCGGCTACAAACAAATCAACCTGCAGAGAGATCAGCTACACACAATTCAACTTGTAGAGAGATCAGCTACAAACAAATCACCCTGTGGAGAGATCAGCTAGAAACTAGACACAATGTAAGGAGTTCAGCTACAAGCAAATCACCCTGTAGAGAGTTCAGCTACAAACAAACCAACCTGTAGAGATATCAGCTAGAAACAAATCACCCCTAAGAGAGGTCCGCTGCAAAAAATCACCATGTAGAGAAATCAACTACAAACAAAACACTTTGCAGAGAGTTCAGCTACAAACAAATCTGCTTGTAGAGAGATCAGTTACACACAAATCAACCTGTACAGAGATAAGCTAAAAACAAATCAGAGTTCAGCTAAAACAAATCAATCTGCAGAGAGATTAGCTACATATAAATCACCTTATAGATAGTTCTGCTACAAACAAATTACCTTGTAGAGAGATTGGCTACAAACAAATCACCCTGCAGAGAGATCAGCTACACACAAATCAACTTGTATAGAGATCAGCTACAAACAAATCACCCTGTAGAGAGATCAGCTAGAAACTACACACAATGTAAGGAGTTTAGCTACAAACAAATCACCCTGTAGAGAGATCAGCTACAAACTAGACACAAAGTAAGGAGTTCAGCTACAAGCAAGTTACCCTGTAGAGAGTTCATCTACAAGCAAATCAACCTGCAGAGCAATCAGCTAGAAACAAATCACCCTGAAGAGAGATCAGCTACAAAAAATCACCCTGTAGAGAGATCAGCTAGAAACAAATCACCCTGAAGAGAGGTCAGCTACAAAAAAATCACCTGTAGAGAGATCAGCTAGAAACAAATCACCCTGAAGAGAGGTCAGCTACAAAAAAATCACCTGTAGAGAGATCAGCTAGAAACAAATCACCCTGAAGAGAGGTCAGCTACAAACAAAACACCTTGCAGAGAATTCAGCTACAAACAATTCAGCTTGTAGAGAGATCAGTTACACACAAATCAGCCTGTAGAGAGATAAGCTAGAAACAAATCACCCTGTAGAGAGTTCAGCTACAAGCAAAACACCCTGTAGAGAGTTCAGCAACAAAGAAACCACCATGTAGAGAGTTCAGCTGCAAACAAATCACCTTATAGAGAGTTCAGCTACAAACAAATCGCCCTGTAGAGAGATCAGCTAGAAACTAGACACAATGTAAGGAGTTCAGCTACAAGCAAATCACCCTTTAGTGAGTTCAGCTACAAACAAATCAACCTGCAGAGAGATCACCTACAAAAAAGCACCTTGTACAGAGTTCAGCTACAAACAAATTACCCTGTAGAGAGATCGGCTACAAACAAATCAACCTGCAGAGAGATCAGCTACACACAAATCAACTTGTAGAGAGATCAGCTACAAACAAATCACCCTGTAGAGAGATCAGCTAGAAACTACACACAATGTAAGGAGTTCAGCTACAAGCAAATCACCCTGTAGAGAGTTCAGCTAAAACAAATCAACCTGCAGAGAGATCAGCTACAAACAAATCACCTTATAGACAGTTCAGCTACAAACAAATTACCTTGTAGAGAGATCGGCTACAAACAAATCAACCTGCAGAGAGATCAGCTACACACAATTCAACTTGTAGAGAGATCAGCTACAAACAAATCACCCTGTGGAGAGATCAGCTAGAAACTAGACACAATGTAAGGAGTTCAGCTACAAGCAAATCACCCTGTAGAGAGTTCAGCTACAAACAAACCAACCTGTAGAGCGATCAGCTAGAAACAAATCACCCTGGAGAGAGGTCAGCTACAAAAAATCACCCTGTAGAGATATCAGCTAGAAACAAATCACCCCTAAGAGAGGTCAGCTGCAAAAAATCACCTTGTAGAGAAATCAACTACAAACAAAACACTTTGCAGAGAGTTCAGCTACAAACAAATCTGCTTATAGAGAGATCAGTTACACACAAATCAACCTGTACAGAGATAAGCTAATAACAAATCAGAGTTCAGCTAAAACAAGTCAATCTGCAGAGAGATTAGCTACATACAAATCAACTTATAGATAGTTCAGCTACAAACAAATTACCTTGTAGAGAGATCGGCTACAAACAAATCACCCTGCAGAGAGATCAGCTACACACAAATCAACTTGTATAGAGATCAGCTACAAACAAATCACCCTGTAGAGAGATCAGCTAGAAACTACACACAATGTAAGGAGTTTAGCTACAAACAAATCACCCTGTAGAGAGATCAGCTACAAACTAGACACAAAGTAAGGAGTTCAGCTACAAGCAAGTTACCCTGTAGAGAGTTCATCTACAAGCAAATCAACCTGCAGAGCAATCAGCTACAAAAAAATCACCTGTAGAGAGATCAGCTAGAAACAAATCACCCTGAAGAGAGGTCAGCTACAAACAAAACACCTTGTAGAGAATTCAGCTACAAACAAATCAGCTTGTAGAGAGATCAGTTACACACAAATCAACCTGTAGAGAGATAAGCTAGAAACAAATCACCCTGTAGAGAGTTCAGCTACAAGCAAAACACCCTGTAGAGAGTTCAGCAACAAAGAAACCACCATGTAGAGAGTTCAGCTGCAAACAAATCACCTTATAGAGAGTTCAGCTACAAACAAATCACCCTGTAGAGAGATCAGCTAGAAACTAGACACAATGTAAGGAGTTCAGCTACAAGCAAATCACCCTTTAGTGAATTCAGCTACAAACAAATCAACCTGCAGTGAGATCACCTACAAAAAAGCACCTTGTACAGAGTTCAGCTACAAACAAATTACCCTGTAGAGAGATCGACTACAAACAAATCAACCTGTAGAAAGATCAGCTACACACAAATCAACTTGTAGAGAGATCAGCTACAAACAAATCACCCTATAGAGAGATCAGCTAGAAACTAGACACAATGTAAGGAGTTCAGCTACAAGTAAATCACCCTGTAGAGAGTTCAGCTAAAACAAATCAACCTGCAGAGAGATCAGCTACAAATAAATCACTTTATAGACAGTTCAGCTACAAACAAATTACCTTGTAGAGAGATCGGCTGCAAATTAATCAACCTGCAGAGAGATCAGCTACACACAAATCAACTTGTAGAGAGATCAGCTACAAACAAATCACCCTGTAGAGAGATCAGCTAGAAACTAGATACAATGCAAGAAGTTCAGCTACAAGCAAAATCACCATTTAGTGAGTTCAGCTACAAACAAATCAACCTGCAGTGAGATCACCCACAAAAACGCACTTGTGCAGAGTTCAGTTACAAACAAATTACCCTGTAGAGAGATCAGGTAGAAGAATTCACCTTGTAGAGAGTTCAGCTACAAAGAAACCACCTGTACAGAATTCAACTACAAACAAATCACCCTGTATAGAGATCAGCTAGAAGAAGTTACCTTGTAGATAGTTCAGCTACAACAATTCACCCTGTAGAAAGATCAGCTAGAAGAAGTCACCTTGTAGAGTGTTCAGTTACAAAGAAACCATCATGTAGAGAGTTCAGCTGCAAACAAATCACTCTGTAGAGAGTTCAGCTACAAAGAAACCGCCATGTAGAGAGTTCAGCCTCATACAAACCACCTTGTAGAGAATTCAACTACAACAAATCACCCTGTAGAGAAGAAGTTACCTTGTAGAGAGTTCAGCTACAAAGAAACCATCATGTAGGGAGTTCAGCTACAAAGAAACCACCATGTAGAGAGTTTAGCTGCAAACAAATCACCTGTAGAGAGTTCAGCTAGAAACAAATCACCCCGTAGAGAGATCAGCTGGACGAAGTCACCTTGTAGAGAGTTCAGCTACAAAGAAACCGTCATGTAGAGAGTTCAGCTGCAAACAAATCACCCTGCAGAAAGTTCAGCTACAAAAAAATCACCCTGTAGAGAGTTCAGCTAGACGAAGTCACCTTATAGAGAGTTCAGCTACAAAGAAACCATAATGTAGAGAGTTTGGCTACAAAGACACCACCATGTAGAGAGTTTAGCTGCAAACAAATCACCTGTAGAGAGTTCAGCTAGAAACAAAATACCCTGTAGAGAGACCAGCTAGAAGAGGTTACCTTGTAGAGAGTTCAGCTACAAAGAAACCATCCTGTATATAGTTCAGCTACATTTCAAATCACCCAGTAGAGAGATCAGCTGCAAAAAAATATCCTGTGGGGAATAATGGGCATGTAATAAATATATGTATATAATTTGTATAATTACTAATAAAATCAAAAATAATTGAAGTACTAAAATTCTTCTTTAAGTTCTTTTCTTCTTCCTGTAGTAAAGAAAAAAACACATGGGTTAAAAAAGCCCCAAAGCCAGCCATAGGCCGGCTTTGCAGTATACAAATACAAAAAGAAGTGATATCTAATCAAAAACAGCCAAGCTGTAAAAAAAGGTGCGGCCCCCAAAAAGGCCATGGTGAAAAAAGATGTGAAATCCAAGGTGGTGGCAAAGAAATGGCTGTGATAGTAGGTTAATGGTTACATTTTAATAACAACAATTCAGATGAATTAGGTGCCAAGACCAAGCGGCACAAAATTCACCTGAATTGTCGTTATTAAAATGTAACCATTAACCTACCATCACAGCCATTTCTTGGCCGCCACCTTGGATTTCACATCTTTTTTCACCATGGCCTTTTTGGGGGCCGCACCTATTTTTACAGTTTGGCTGTTTTTGATTAGATTTCCTATTTCGTGAACCTTTAGCCTGAACAGAAATTTTCCCAACTTAACTAATCATTATCACAACAACACCCGACTGAAAAATCTCACATGAACTACTCTTGCACATGTTAATATGAATGAGTGTTGTCAGTATAGAATCTTCAATTCGTGGCCACCATGTGTACAGGAGCATGTGGATGCTGGTAATAGGTGAGGTGCCAGTTTGTAAACGAGAATGACACAATATTTCACAATCCATTTGCAGTTGTGTTGCATAATCATATTGCATGACCCAGCCCCTTTCTTTTCCTGCGGACTATGCACCGAAACAATCCACAGGAAAACAGGGGCTGGGAAATGTGAGACTAGTGCATAAGAAATCCATTGTTGTAGGCCACATTCCTTGGTGTATCTGTTCAGTTTTTGTGGATGAAGTGGATGCTCTATTATGTTTAAGATTACAGGGCATTGGAGATATTTCCATGATTTCCGCAAGGTTGCATGGAAGTGTCTTGTCACCTTACCTTTCAATGAGAAGAAGTTGACATCAAGACACACGGTAGTGTGTCGTGCGGCCCAAGAAGCCGGCGCGTAACACCCGTGAGTATATTGACAGGAAGAAAGAAAACGCAATTTTCGCACCTCCGTAGCTCTGTGCTTCCTTGATGAAACAAGACGATTTTTGCTGTGGACATGCCCCCCAACTGCAGCACTCCACATTCCAAATTTGAGCGAAATTGCTTCTCTCGTTCCCGAGATATGCGACTTCAAAAATTGGCTCAGTTTCTTCGTTTTTTTTTCCTTCTTTTTCTTATTTTTCTTTTTCTTGTCGCACACTTACAAAAACTGCTATAAAACTCGAATGCCATATCGGATTGCCTTGAAATTTGGCACACAGAAGGGGGATATAAAGGCGCATCTCGGTACCAACTTTGGCTAGAATACGATAAACAGGCAAAGAGTTATAAGCGATTATTCACGAAAAATGGCACCAATATGTTGTCACGCCTACAGGGTAAACCGCGCATGGGAAGAAGCTAAAAATCGGTGGGTGAATAGGTTAACTATTGAACCTCAAACCTTTTGTGGTTTGAAAGAAATCGAGCTAAAAAACAGGAAGATACAACGAAAAAAGCAACAGTGTGTAACAATTACGCAATCGAGATTAGCTAATAAAAAAACGACTGCTTGCCACGCCTACCAGATAAACCGCTTTGGGTAATGCTTTGAAAATCGTTGACCAGATGGAGTAATCATCTTAGAAAGGCTCATCAATGGTGTAGAAGAATCAGACTTAAAGCCACGGAGTTATAACACGAATTCAACTTGGTGCAGCAAGTGCGAGATCGAGATACTCTAATAGAGCAGTCATCCTAATAGAGCAGTCACCCTGAAGAGAATTCAAGAGATCAGCTAGAAACAAGAAACCTGTATAGAGATCAGCTACACACAAGTCACCCTGTAGAGAGATCAGCTAGAAGAAGTTACGTTGTAGGGAGTTCATGCAACTATGGAAAGGGATAGTTTCAGCTAGAAAAAATCACCTTGTAGAGTTCAGCTACAAAGAAACCACCATGTAGAGAGTTCAGCTACAAACAAATCGCCCTGTGGAGAGATCAATAGAAGAAGTTACCTTGCAGAGAGTTCAGCTACAAAGAAACCATCATGTAGAGAGTTCAGCTACAAAAAAATCTCCCTGTAGAGAGATTAGCTAGAAGAAGTTACCTTGTAGAGAGTTCAGCTACAAAGAAACCATCATGTAGAGAGTTCAGCTACAAACAAATCTCCCTGTAGAGAGATCAGCTAGAAGAAGTTACCTTGTAGAGAGTTCAGCTTCAAACAAATCACCCTGTAGAAAGATCAGCTAGAAGAGGTCACCTTGTAGAGAGTTCAGTTACAAAGAAACCACCATGTAGAGAGCTCAGCTACAAACTAGTGACTTTGTAGAGACATTAGCTAGAAGAAGTTACCTTGTAGAGAGTTCAGCTACAAAGAAACCATTCTTTAAAGAGCTCAGCTGCAAACAAATCACCTGTATAGAATTCAGCTACAAATAAATCACCCTGTAGAAAGATGAGCTAGAAAAAGTTACCTTGTAGAGAGTTCAGTTACAAAGAAACCACCATGTAGAGAATTCAGCTACAAACTAGTGACCCTGTAAAGACATCAGCTAGAAGATATTACCTTGAGAGAGTTCAGCTACAAAGAAACCATTATTTAAAGAGCTCAGCTGCAAACAAATCACCTATACAGAATTCAGCTACAAACAAATCACCATGTAGAGAGATCAGCTAGAAGAAGTTATCTTGTAGATAGTTCAGCTACAAGCAAATCACCCTGTAGAGAGATCAGCTAGAAGAAGTTTACTTGTAGAGAGTTCAGCTACAAAGAAACCATCATTTAGAGAGTTCAGCTTCAAACAAATCACCTGTAGAGAGTTCAGCTACAAACAAATCTCCCTGTAGAGAGATCAGTTAGAAGAAGTTACCTTGTAGAGAGTTCAGCTACAAACAAATCACCCTGTAGAAAGATCAGCTAGAGAAGTCACCTTGTAGAAAGTTCAGTTACAAAGAAGCCACCATGTAGAGAGTTCAGCTACAAACTAGTCACCTTGTAGAGACATCAGCTAGAAGAAGTTACCTTGTAGAGAGTTCAGCTACAAAGAAACCACCCTGTAGAGAGATCAGCTAGAAGAAGTTACCTTGTAGATCGTTCAGCTACAAAGAAACCACCCTGTAGAGAGATCAGCTAGAAGAAGTTACCTTTTGGAGAGTTCAGCTACAAAGAAACCACCCTGTAGAGAGATCAGCTAGAAGAATTTACCTTGTAGAGAGTTCAGCTACAAAGAAACCACCCTGTAGAGAGATCAGCTAGAAGAAGGTACCTTGTAGAGAGTTCAACTACAAAGAAACCACCCTGCAGAGAGATCAGCTAGAAGAAGTTACCTTGTAGATCATTCAGCTACAAACAAATCACCCTGTAGAGAGATCAGTTAGAAGAAGTTACCTTGTAGAGAGTTCAGCTACAAAGAAACCACCATGTAGAGAGTTCAGCTGCAAAGAAATCACCCTGTATAAAATTCTGCCACAAACAAATTGCCCTGTAGAAAGATCAGTTAGAAGAAGTTACCTTGTAGAGAGTTCAGCTACAACAAAGAAACCATTTTGTAAAGAGCTCAGCTGCAAACAAATCACCTGTACAGAATTCAGCTACAAACAAATCACCCTGTAGAGAGATCAGCTAGAAGAAGTTACCTTGTAGATAGTTCAGCTACAAACAAATCTCCCTGTAGAGAGATCAGCTAGAAGAAATTACCATGTAGAGAGTTCAGCTGCAAAGGAATCACCCTGTAGAAAATTCTGCCAGAAAAAATTGCCCTGTAGAAAGATCAGTTATAAGAAGTTACCTTTTAGAGAGTTCAGCTACAAAGAACTGTTCTGTAAAGAGCTCAGCTGCAAACAAATCACCTGTACAGAATTCAGCTACGAACAAATCATCCTGTAGAGAGATCAGCTAGAAGAAGTTACCTTGTAGATAGTTCAGCTACAAACAAATCTCCCTGTAGAGAGATCAGCTAGAAGAAATTACCTTGTAGAGAGTTCAGCTACAAAGAAACCATTATTTAGAAAGTTCAGCTTCAAACAAATCACCTGTAGAGAGTTCAGCTACAAACAAATCTCCCTTTAGAGAGATCAGCTAGAAGAAATTACCTTGTAGAGAGTTCAGCTACAAAGAAACCATCATTTAGAAAGTTCAGCTTCAAACAAATCTCCCTGTAGAGAGATCAGCTAGAAGAAGTTACCTTGTGGAGAGTGAAGCTATAAACAAATCATCCTATTGAAAGATCAGCTAGAAGACGTCACCTTGTAGAAAGTTCAGTTACAAAGAAACCACCATGTAGAGAGTTCAGCTACAAATTAGCCACCTTGTAGAGACATCAGCTAGAAAAGTTACCTTGTAGAGAGTTCAGCTACAAACAAATCTCCCTGTCGAGAGATCAGTTAGAAGAAATTACCTTGTAGAGAGTTCAGCTACAAAGAAACCATTCTGTAAAGAGCTCAGCTGCAAACAAATCACCTGTACAGAATTCAGCTTCAACCAAATCACCCTGTAGAGAGATCAGCTAGAAGATATTACCTTGTAGATAGTTCAGCTACAAGCAAATCACCCTGTAGAAAGATCAGTTAGAAGAAGTTACCTTTTAGAGAGTTCAGCTACAAAGAAACCATTCTGTAAAGAGCTCAGCTGCAAACAAATCACCTGTATAGAATTCAGCTACAAACAAATCACCTGTAGAGAGTTCAGCTACAAACAAATCTCCCTGTAGAGAGATCAGCTAGAAGAAGTTACCTTGTAGAGAGTGAAGCTACAAACAAATCACCCTATTGAAAGGTCAGCTAGAAGAAGTCACCCTGTAGAAAGTTCAGTTACAAAAAGAAACCACCATGTAGAGAGTTCAGCTACAAACTAGTCACCTTGTAGAGACATCAGCTAGAAAAGTTACCTTGTAGAGAGTTCAGCTACAAAGAAACCATTCTGTAAAGAGCTCAGCTGCAAACAAATCACCTGTACAGAATTCAGCTACAAACAAATCACCCTGTAGAGAGATCAGCTAGAAGAAATTACCTTGTAGATAGTTCAGCTACAAACAAATCACCCTGTAGAGAGATCAGCTAGAAGAAGTTACCTTGTAGATAGTTCAGCTACAAACAAATCTCCCTGTAGAGAGATCAGCTAGAAGAAATTACCTTGTAGAGAGTTCAGCTACAAAGAGTTCAGCTGCAAAGAAATCACCACTGCCCAAATTTCAAGGCAATAGCTCTTTCCAATCTGAAGTTATCAATTGTCAAAGTTGGCAAATTGGATGTGTGGAAGGCCTCTTTTCGCAAATCCGGTCACATATGTATTATATGTGACCGGATTTACGAAAAAGGGTCTTCCACACACATCCAATTCTATGAACTTGAATGACCATACCTTTGTGCTCAAAGAAGATACTAACCTGACATTTTGTTCATGTATTAACCTATGTTGTTACTCATCACTGTCAAAATTTCAAGGCAATACTATTTTCCTATCTGACATGAACTGCCAAAGTTCGTAAATTGGATGTGTGTGGAAGACCCCTTTTCAAAAATCCGGTCACATATATATAATTTGTACATTTACTGATAAAATATTTAAAGTACATCTACTTCATCTTTTCTTCTTCCTGTAGTAAAGAAAAAAACATAGGTTAAAAAAGTCCCAAAGCTGGCCATAGGCCGGCTTTGGGGTATACAAATACAAAAAGAAATGAAATCTAATCCAAAACAGCCAAGCTGTAAAAAAGGTGTGCGGCCCTCAGAAAGGCTATGGTGAAAAAAGATGTGAAATCCAAGGTGGCGGCCAAGAAATGGCTGTGATGGTAGGTTAATGGTAAAAATTTTAATAACGACAATTCAGGTGAATTTTTGTGCTGCTTCACAAAATTTACCTGAATTGTCATTATTAAAATTTTTACCATTAACCTACCATCACAGCCATTTCTTGGCCGCCACCTTGGATTTCACATCTTTTTTCACCATAGCCTTTCTGAGGGCCGCACACCTTTTTTACAGCTTGGCTGTTTTGGATTAGATTGAAACATCTGAAGACAAATAAATTGCTTCATTGAGCACTGCACGATCCCTGCTCTAAAGTGCTGTATTATTGTATGATGCATACTTAACACACAAGAACCTCAATATCTGCACCTTTGAGCTCACAAGCTAGGGGTGTTTAATACTTGTATGGGTCATTTTGAATACGTTTGAATGTTGTTTATATAGCCAAAGCACCAAAATTTACAGAACATCCATTGTCACAAAGTTTTGACCTCACAAATACTGCATCATTTACAAGTACTGCTTTTGGTGATGACATTAATTACCAGTGGACAATTGGATCAGGATCACTTCCTAATAAAGTGACTGGTATAAACACCAATACCCTGGTGATCCCAGATGTGAGGTCATCTGATGACAATAACTACATTTGTACTATTAGTAATGATGGAGGTAGTGTCACATCAAATCCAGCTAAACTAACAGTTACTGGTATGACTATTAAGTGTTACATAATTGTGACCAGGCCTGTGAAAACAGGGAAGATTTTTGCCTACTTTATCACAATCCCACCACTTATAATTTTTATACCATTATGCTAAGGCAATGCAATTTTCCACCCTTAGTAGGAATTATATTGGCTTTATGATACAAGTTACAGGATGCACATATTCTGTCCAATGTGCTGAGATATGGCCTGTAGTGTGATGGGATGTAGTTTGTGCCCGAATGCCCTGTTTTCACAGGCCTGGTCAAACTTATTAGGTTATGTGATAGTGGACATTGTGGTATACAGGTCTACCAGAGGTGACTGTACATCTATCCAGTCAACGTGTAGAGGCTACACAATCTGTCACGTTCACTACCATAGTGAATGGTGTGGGGAAGGAGAACTTCACTTATCAGTGGAGACACAATGGAGAAGATATTAATGGAGAGACTAGTAATACTCTTACTATTGGTAATGCGAAAACTAATGATGGTGGAACCTATGAGTGTAAGGTGTGGAATGACTATAGAGATGGTCGCATGTCTAAAAGCACTAAATTAAGTAAGTAAAACTTAGCTAATGTCTTTAAATCTATTGAATTATTTTAATCTAGGAATAAAGCCTAAAATTATTATTCATCCGTGTAGTCAAGTAGTCACTCTTGATGGTAAAAATGAAAGATTGCTACTAACGTGTCAAGCAGAAGGAGCAAAATCATATAATTGGGAGAGAAAAGATGGTAGTATTCCATCTGGTGCTACTGGAGTTAACACTACAACTCTCACAATTGTTAACCTAAAACCAGAAGATGCTGGTAGCTATCGATGCGTAGTGATTAATCACAGAAACAAAAAGCTCTCTGATTATGCTAGGATAACTATTAGTGGTCAGTAAGTTTTGTTTGATGGTTTTATACATGACTGTGGGTAGTTAACAACAGCATAAACCCATGGTTTTAAAACTTTTATACCCAAATATTACATACCAGTTGCATACAAATTTACTCACCAACGGAATTTTCCTTCTCTGAGGTCTCTCAAATTCAGTAGTGCTTTGATTAGATGGACCTTTTTAAACCAGGCGTGCCCAAAGCCAGCCTTTGTGGAAAGCCAGCTGTGGGCACACTCCTGGTTTACTGAAATTGTTTTCGTAAAATTGTGTGTGTGTACCTATCTATCTACCTATGTTTGCCCATACACACCCACGTGAGCAAAATCATTAATGGTAAAAGTGTAAGAAATAAAAGCAAAATGAAGTCTGTATTAACTTATGCACAGGTAAACTTTGCTCTGAGGTGGTTTCTTTTCGGCGGTCTGAAATACGGGTGTAGCGACTCTCCTCAGACTTTGCGAATTATCTTTCCTTTGGGTTTTACAGGTGTTAAACTATTGAGAAATAGGATTGAGTGTATTATCCTCCAAATTGCCTATTATGATTTTTGGCATTTCTCCAATTTTTTGCCTACTATGCTTGTTTGTATGCTTTTCAGAATGCATTATGCTTTATTTTGTGTTTTTTCTTTCTGCAGAGAAATTCTTCATAATATGTGCCCAGATTTTATAAAACTGATCCAAATCGCACATCAGGCAAAATCAAACTAAGACCACCAGTGGATAGCTACACTATCGTACTAGCAGTGTTGGGAGTAACGCGTTACATAATATTATTACTTTTGTGGTAACTAAGTAATATAACGAAATACGCTATAAAAACAGGTAATATAACTCAAGTTACTTTACTTACAAATGTAACGCGTTACCTAAGTAATATAGTTACTGTAACGAATCTAATATTACATAATAGTATTACTACAAGTAATGAAGTTACTAATATCGTTAGTAATCCACTGAGTAACGCCTAGCCACAATGAAGTAATGAAGACTACTGAATGAGGCTTATTCATCAACTTCTTACTTATAATCAAGATTTGCACATTGCCCAACAACGCAATCGTGTCACGTGATAAGGTGGTAGTTTCAAATGTGACAGCTTAAGGCTGTGGGCACAAAGTAATATAATATGTAATATTATTACAGTTACTTTATTTTATTGGTAATATGTAACTGTAACTAAATAGTTCAGCTGCAAGTAATATGTAACTAGTTACTTTTAATAAGTAACTAGTAGTTTTGACACTCGGTACCACTCAAACTACTCGAGGCTGGTTTCAACAGACGTCTTTTCTGGGGTGTGTGTAGAGCTTGAATGGCGGTTTTAGGCCTTGTGAAGGACCTGGCGTGGCAAGAATCAGTGGTTTACTGGTGGACAGCCTGATAATGTAGGCGACATTTTTTCTGTGGATTTTGTTACATGTCAACCACTAAGGTGCCAGCACAACCCTGTAATCTCGTGTCTGGACTCCGATCATGGTCTGCCTCCATTTTGGGGTCTAGCCCTTGCCCACCCCGCCACCTTCCACCCCTTTGTGAGCACTCGAGATACTACTTCGCTCGTCCATCAGCTCAGATTTTCTATCTTATTTGGCAGGAAACTCTACAAGCAGCTACAAGTACTGGAAGTGGTCTGAAAGGTAACAGATTGATGCACCTTTAGTGTAAGTTTCATACGCATGCTTGCTATCCTTGGAGAGTTATGCTGGCTTGAATTCTTTAAAACCGTTTATCTCGAAACTTCTAATGTGCGATTTGGATCGTTTTTCCAAAATCCAGTCACATATTATGATAGAATGTAAAGGGAGAAGTGTCACTTCAACTGCAACATACAAATGATAGGAAATTGGGATGTGCTACTGAATTAGTAGGCATATTAGAGTAGGGGTGCATATCTGTAGTCCCTCAGAAGCTATAAGGATTATTTTATTGTCTAATATCTTTGTATCCTTGTGTGCAAATAACTATAAAATGCATGGTTTCTGATTGATCTTCTGAGTTGTAGCAATTGGTATTCAAAGGACAGCAACTGCTCAGTACAATATGTGACTTGCATTTGCAGCACCCCTATGCCAAGAACACATTAGCCTCCTGGGGACAAACACTTAAATCTAGATATGTGACCGGGCCTGCAAAAACAGGGCATGTGGGCACAAACTACACCCCATCATTCTACAGGTCATATCTCAGTATTAGAAAAGTATATTTCCATCCTGTAACTTGCATCATGATGCCAATGAAATGCTCACTAAGTGCTGAAAATTGCAATTCTATAGCATAATGGTACAAAAAGTTATGAGTGATGAAATTGTGAAAAAGTAGGCAAAAATCATGTGCCCACATGCCCTATTATCGCAGGCCCGGTCACATATAAATACATGAAAATATCAAGGAGAAAACATTCTGACCGCCTGGTAGACTCCTGTAAGCATTCGAGCGTAAATCGGATTGCTGCAGGTTCGAGGCTACCTAGGTCCAGTCATGGATTTTTTCTCCTTTCTGCAACTTTACAAACACACCTTAAGTAGCTAATGTCTTAGTGTCTAATGTCTTTGTGCAGGCTGTAGGACCAGGTGTCCTACAGACCTTCAGCACTTGTGCTGTAAAGCTTTAATAAATAAATAAAACTAATGTTTCTCATCTTCTCTGTTGCATGCGATGACTGTTCTATTAGAGTGTTTTACTGACTGTTCTATTAGAGAATCTCCATCATTTTGAAATATTTCCCTGGTTTGATATTAACCTCAGTCTCACTGCAGACCTGCACAGACTTCACTATTTTCAAAGTCCAGACATTCACTAGCTATACTGACTCACCACTAACTTTACTATCATCAGAGCTTCTATTGTATTGTCTTCCAATCGAGCTTCCAATAATCATAATCAACGTATCACACTTTATTCAAAATCAGACGATGAAATGCTTTACATAATACCAAATACAATGACTGAAGCTCACCTAAACTGCTTTGCCATGCCTTGGAACTAGTTGGCACATGACTACATATGCATGTCCTATAAAACTCAAACCCACAATGAAAAGCATTCATTCCATCGCGTGCAAACTCGTAGTATCTAGCTAAGACTGTAGTGCATTTTCTACTCGTTGTCAAGAATCATTTCACCATCCAAAACAGGTTAGTCCTTGACTTTGTGACTGTTATAGCAGAAATTGTATTTAGTGTAGCAGAAATTTTTCCATTATGGTCTTAATTATGCTCCATTATGCCAGCATTATCCTTTTTGCTTTTCATCCCCTATTATGTCAAAAATTATGTGGGCATAATCGACGCAAGCCTATTGAGAAACAACAGTGCAGGCCTCATAGACTACCAGGAATAGCCTATCCCTTCAAGTTGGAAAGGGGGTGTATCCCGACGTATATGCTGTGCTTCTTATCTTTCACTGTCCATTATCTATATTGTTCTTGAGGCACACATAATGTTTTAAAATCAACCACGTGGTGTTACAGCTTTTCTCCTGTTGGAGCACTAATTTAGAATCACCCAGGTTACTATTTATACTTTCTAGATGTTATCTTATCTAATCCAAAACAGCCAAGATGTAAAAAAGAATGCGGCCCCCAAAAAGCCATGGTGAAAAAGGATGTGAAATCGAAGTTGGCAGCCAAGAAATGGTTGTGATGGTCAGTGTTAGGATCGAGTAACATGTTACATAAGTAATGCGTTACGTAATATTATTACTTTTGTTGTAACTAAGTAATATAATGAAATACGCTATAAAAACAGGTAATATAACACAAGTCATTTTACTTACTAATGTAATGCGTTACCTACAGTAAGTAATATAGTTACTGTAATGAGTCTAATATTACATAATATTATTACTACAAGTAACGAAGTTACTAATCTCGTTAATAATCCACTGTGTAACGTCTAGCCACAACGAAGCAGTGAAGCCTACTGAGTGAAGCTTATTCACCAGCTTCTTACTTATAACCAAGATTTTCACATTGCCCAACAACGCAATCATGTCACGTGATAAGGTGGTAGTTTCACACGTGACAGCTTAAGGCTGAGGACACAAAGTAATGTAATATTATTATAGTTACTTTATTTTTTTGGGTAATATGTAACTGTAACTAAATAGTTCAGTTGCAAGTAATATTATGTAATATGTAGCTAGTTACTTACAAAAAAGTAACTGTCCCAACACTGGTGATGGTAGGTAAATGGCTAAAATTTTAATAACGGCAATTCAGGTGAATTTGTACTGCCTCCTCCAAATTTCACTAGGACTCAGTAACAAATTCACCTGAATTGCTGTTATTAACATTTTTGCCATTTACTTACCATTATGGCCATTCCTTGGCCGCCAACTTTAATTTCATAAATTATCTTTTTCACCATGGAATTTTGGGGCCGCACCTTTTTTACAGCTTGGCTGTTTTGGATTAGATATCACTTCTTTTTGTATTTGCGTACTCCAAATCAGGCCATAGACCAGCTTTGGGGCCTCTTTTTACCTGTCTTTTTTCTTTACTACAGGAAGGAGAAATGAGATGCAAAGGATTGATTTTAAGCATACATTTTTTATAGTTGTACAAATTTTTATACAATGACATTTTCTCAACAGATCAACAGTATAATATAACTTTCCAGCATGTTACAATTTTGGACAGTCAATTAACCTTAGCTACAATTAACTATGTAACTAGTTATCAAGACACACGATAGTGTGTCGTGCGGCCCAAGAAGCCGGCGCGCCACACCGTGAGTATATTAACAGGAAGAAAGAAAACTCAATTTTCACACCTATGTAGCTCTGTGATTCCTTATCCGATTGGAACCAAATTTGCTAGAGACGTGCCGCCCAGTTAGGGGAGTCTACATACCAAATTTGAAGAAAATCGCTCCAGCCATTTCCGAGATACGAGCGAACAAAATTTTGTTTTAATTTCTTCGTTTTTTTCTTCTTCATCTTCTTCATTTCGCACACTTCGCAAAATTCGCCATAAAACACGAATGCGTGCTCGGATTGGGCTGAAATTTGGCACATTTAAAGGGCTCATTAAGGCGGATCTCTGTACCAACTTTGGTAGGAATCCGATGAACATTCACGGAGTTATGACCGATTATTTTCGTAAAATAAGGTCGAAGGTCTGTCACGCCTACAGGGTAAACGCCTTGGAAGAATCAGTTGAAAATTGATATGTAGATGGAGCAACCATCGTAGGAGTGCCTTTTTGTGGTTTGAAAGGAATCGGGATAAAGACCATGGAGATATGACACAAAAGCCAACCTGTGTCAAAATTACGCGATCGATTTTTATGAATAAAAAAACTATTAGTTTTCGTGTCTACCAGGCAAACCGCTTAGAGCAACGAGCTGAAAATCAGTATGTAGCTGGAATAATCATCATAGAAAGTTCTTGTAGTAGTACAGAAGAATCGGATTACAAATCACTGAGTTATGATTCGAAAGGCAACTACATGCAGCAAATGCGAGATCGAGATACTCTAATAGAACAGTCACTCTAATAAAGCATTCAGCTGCATGTATAATTTACTCAGTTATATTACATTGCAAGTTATTCTGTAGGGAATTCAGCTACAAACAAGTCAATCTGTAGTCAGATCAGCTAGAAGAAGGTACCTAATAGAGAGTTCAGCTACAAAGAAGCCATTATGTAGAGAGTTCAGCTCAAATAAATCACCCTGTAGAGAATTCAACTACAAACAAATTGCCCTGTAGAGAGATCAGCTAGAAGAAGTTACCTTGTAGAGAGTTCAGTTACAAAGAAACAATCATGCAAAGAGTTTAGCTGCAAACAAATCACCCAGTAGAAAGTTCCGCTACACTGTAGAGAGTTCAGTTAGAAACAAGTCATCCTGTAGATAGATCAGCTAGAAGAAGTCACTTTGTAGAGAGTTCAGCTACAAAGAAACCACCATGTAAGAGAGTTCAGCTGCAAACAAATCACCTGTAGAGAGTTCAGCTAGGAACAAGTCACCCTGTACAGAGATCAGCTAGAAACAAGTCATCCTGTAGAGAGTTCAGCTAGAAGAAGTTACATTGTAGAGAGTTACAAAGAAACTACCATGTAGAGAGTTCAGCTGCAAACAAATCACCCTGTAGAGGGTTCAGCTACAAACAAGTCACCCTGTAGAGAGTTCAGCTAGAAGAAGTTACATTGTAGAGAGATCAGCTAGAAACAAGTCACCCTGTAGAGAGTTCAGCTAGAAGAAGTTACATTGTAGAGAGTTCAGCTACAAAGAAACTACCATGTACAGAGTTCAACTGCAAACAAATTGCCCTGTAGAGAATTCAGCTACAAGCAAATCATCCTGTAGAAAGATCAGCTAGAAGAAATTACCTTGTAGAGAGTTCAGTTATAAACATATCACCCTGTAGAGAGTTCAGCTACAAACAAGTCATCCTGTAGAGAGTTCAGCTAGAAGAAGTTACATTGTAGAAAGTTCAGCTACAAAGAAACTACCATGTACAGAGTTCAGCAGCAAACAAATTTCTCTGTAGAGAATTCAGCTACAGACAAATCACCTTGTAGAAAGATCAGCTAGAAGAAGTTACCTTGTAGAGAGTTCAGCTACAAACAAATCACCCTGTAGAGAGTTCAGCTAGAAACAAGTCACCCTATAGAGAGTTCAGCTAGAAGAAGTTACATTGTAGAGAGTTCAGCTACAAAGAAACTACCATGTAGAGAGTTCAGCAGCAAACAAATTGCCCTGTAGAGAATTCAGCTACAGACAAATCACCTTGTAGAAAGATCAGCTAGAAGAAGTTACTTTGTAGAGAGTTTAGCAACCAACAAATCACCCTGTAGAGGCCTCAGCTACAAACAAGTCACCCTGTAGAAAGATCAGCTAGAAGAAGTTACCTTGTAGAGAGTTCAGCTACAAACAAATCACCCTGTAGAGAGTTCAGCTAGAAACAAGTCACCCTATAGAGAGTTCAGCTAGAAGAAGTTACATTGTAGAGAGTTCAGCTACAAAGAAACTACCATGTAGAGAGTTCAGCAGCAAACAAATTGCCCTGTAGAGAATTCAGCTACAGACAAATTACCTTGTAGAAAGATCAGCTAGAAGAAGTTACCTTGTAGAGAGTTTAGCAACCAACAAATCACCCTGTAGAGGCCTCAGCTACAAACAAGTCACCCTGTAGAAAGATCAGCTAGAAGAAGTTACCTTGTAGAGAGTTCAGCTACAAACAAATCACCCTGTAGAGAGTTCAGCTAGAAACAAGTCACCTTATAGAGAGTTCAACTAGAAGAAGTTACATTGTAGAGAGTTCAGCTACAAAGAAACTACCATGTAGAGAGTTCAGCAGCAAACAAATTGCCCTGTAGAGAATTCAGCTACAGACAAATCAACTTGTAGAAAGATCAGCTAGAAGAGGTTACCTTGTAGAGAGTGCAGCTACAAACAAATCACCCTGTAGAGAGTTCAGCTAGAAACAAGTCACCCTATAGAGAGTTCAGCTAGAAGAAGTTACATTGTAGAGAGTTCAGCTACAAAGAAACTACCATGTAGAGAGTTCGGCTGCAAACAAATTTCCCTGTAGAGACAAACAAATCACCCTGTAGAAAGATCAGCTAGACGAAGTTACCTTGTAGAGAGTTCAGCTACAAACAAATCACCCTGTAGAGAGTTCAGCTAGAAACAAGTCACCCTGTAGAGAGATCAGCTAGAAACAAGTCACCCGTAGAGAGTTCAGCTAGAAGAAGTTACATTGTAGAGAGTTCAGCTACAAAGAAACTACCATGTAGAGAGTTCAGCTGCAAACAAATTGCCCTGTAGAGACAAACAAATCACCCTGTAAAAAGATCAGCTAGAAGAAGTTACCTTGTAGAGAGTTCAGCTACAAACAAATCACCCTGTAGAGAGTTCAGCTAGAAACAAGTCACCCTGTAGAGAGATCAGCTAGAAACAAGTCATCCTGTAGAGAGTTCAGCTAGAAGAAGTCACATTGTAGAGAGTTCAGCTACAAAGAAACTACCATGTAGAGAGTTCAGCTGCAAACAAATTGCCCTGTAGAGAATTCAGCTACAAACAAATCACCTTGTAGAAAGATCAGCTAGAAGAAGTTACCTTGTAGAGAGTTCAGCTACAAACAAATCACCCTGTAGAGAGTTCAGCTAGAAACAAGTCACCCTGTAGAGAGATCAGCTAGAAACAAGCCACCCGTAGAGAGTTCAGCTAGAAGAAGTTACATTGTAGCAGTTTAGCTGCAAACAAATCAAAATGTAGAGAATTCAGCTACAAACAAATCACCCTTTAGAAAGATCAGCTAGAAGAAGTTACCTTGTAGAGAGTTCAGCTACAAACAAATCACCCTGTAGAGAGTTCAGCTACAAACAAGTCATCCGGTAGAGAGATCAGCCAGAAGGATCACCTTGCAGAGAGGTTAGCTACAAAGAAATCACCCTGCTTCATCTTTTCTTCTTCCTGTAGTAAAGAAAAAATGACAGGTTAAAAAGCCCAAAAGCCGGCCATAGGCCGGCTTTATGGCCGGCTTTGGGGTATACAAATACAAAAAGAAGTGAAATCTAATCCAAAACAGCCAAACTGTAAAAAAAAGAGTGCGGCCCTGAGAAAGGCTATGGTGAAAAAGATGTGAAATCCAAAGTGGCGGCCAAGAAATGGCTGTGATGGTAGGTTAATGGTAAAAATTTTAATAACAACAATTCAGGTGAATTTGGTGCCGCTTGGTCTTGGCACAAAATTCACTTGAATTGTCGTTATTAAAATTTTTACCATTAACCTACCATCACAGCCATTTCTTGGCCGCCACTTTGGATTTCACATCTTTTTTCACCATAGCCTTTCTCAGGGCCGCACTCTTTTTTTACAGCTTGGCTGTTTTGGATTAGATTATTATTACGTATTATTCTTATTACTTGGTTATGTAATTATAGTTACTTTAAACTACTACATAGCTTAGTTACAATAGTAGCTGAACGATCTATTGGGTTACTTGTTTGTAGCTGAATTCTCTACTGGGTGACTAGCTTGTAGCTGAGCTTTCTATAGGGGATTTGTTTGTAGCTGATTCTTCACAGGGTGATTTTTTTGTAGCTGGACTCTCTACTGGTATGTAGCGGAACTCTGTAAAGGTAACTTGTTTGTATGTGAATGCTCTATTGGGTAACTTTGTAGATGAAATCTCTTTTGTTTGTAGCTGAACTCTCTGGAGGGTGATTTGTTTGCGTGTAACTAAATTCCATACTGCATAATTTGTTTGTAGCTGAACTCTTCACAGGGTGATTAATTTTGTTTGTAGCTGATCTCTCTACATGATAGCTTGAATTCTCCACAAGGTGATTTGTTTGTAGGTGAACTTTATAGGGTGATTTGCCTGTTGTAGCTGAACTCTACTGAGTACCTTGTTAGCTGATTTGTTTGTAGCTAAAGTCTCTGCTGGGTTACTTGCTTGTAAGTAAATTTTCTACAGGATGATTTGTTTATAGCTGAACTCTCTACAGAGGGATTTATTTGTAGCTGAACTCCCTACTGCATGGGTGTCTTGTTCATAGCTGAACTATATGCTGGGTGACTTACTTGTAGAACTTTCAACAGGGTGATTTGTTTGTAGATGAACTCTCTACAGTGTGACATTTTGTAACTGAACTCTCTAAATCTAGAGAGTGATTTGTTTGTAGCTGATTTGTCTATAACTGAACTCTCTTCTGGATGACTTATTTGTAGCTGAACTTTGTACAGAGTAATTTGTTCATAGATGAATTCTCTACAATGTGTGTAGCTGAACTCTCTAGATCTAGAGGGAGATTTGTTTGTAGCTGAAATCTCTTCTGGGTGACCTGTTAGTAGCTCACCTCTCTACAGGTGACGTGTTTGTACTGTAGCTGAATTCTCTGCTGAATGACTTATGGACTGACTTGTTTGTAGCTGAACTCTCTACAGTGTGACCTGTTTGTAGCTGAACTCTCCACAGGGTGCTTTGTTTGTAAGTGAACTCTCTACTGGGTGAACTGAACTATCTACAGGTGACTTGTTTCTAGCTGAATTCTGACTTATATCTAGCTGAATTCTCTACAGAGTGACTATTATGTAGCTGAATTCCATTTTTTGTAGCTGAACTCTCTACTGGGTTACCTGTTTGTAGGTGAACTCTACAGGTGACTTCTTTCTGGCTGATCTCTCTACAGGGTGGTTTGTGTTTGTAGCTGAATTCTCTATCAAGTCTAGCTTGTAGATGAACTCTCTAAAGAGCTACTTGTTTGTAGCTGAGCTCTCTACTGTGTGACTTGGTTGTAGCTGAACTCTCTAAAGGTGACTCTTGTTTCTAGCTGATCTCTCTATGATACCGGGCCTGTGAAAATAGGGCATGTGGGCACAAACTACACCCTACCATTTTACATCTCATATCTCAGTACTGGGATAGAATATTTTCATTGTTACTTGAATTCTTAAGCCAACTAAATGTTTAATAAGTACTGAACATTTTATGGCCAAGCAAACAATGGAATACAAAGTTATGATGCATCAAAGTTGGAAAAAGTAGGCAATTTTAATGTGCCAACGTGCCCTATTATCGCAGGCCTGGTCACCCATTATGTGGTGACTTTTTGTATCCACAGGATAATATTTTGCAGTTGAATCCTCTACTGGGGACCTGTTTGTAAATTAGCTCTCTACAGATTACTTGTTTCTAGCTGATCTCTCTATAGGGTACCTATTTGTAGCTGAACTATCCACAGGGTGATTTGCTTGTAGCTGATCACTCTACGGGGTGGCTTTTGGTATCTGAATACTCCACAGGGTGATTTGTTTGTAGCTGAGCTCTCTACTAACTAATAACTGAACTCTCTACTGTGTAACTTGTTTTAGCTGAACTCTCTACTTGGTGACTTGTTGCATAGCTGAACTCTCTACACAGTGATTTGTTACATAGCTGAACACTCTAATAGAGTAACTTACTAACAATGCTGAATGCTCTAATAGGGTGACTGTATTTACCTTGATCGCGCACTTGCTATATATAGTCAGATTTGTTTTATAACTCAATAGTTTTACTCTGATTCTTTTATACTACTGCTAGGACTTTCTATGATGATTATATATTCCATCTACACTGGTTTACAGCTCACTCTTCTTAGTGGTTTGCCTAGTACAGGTGTAGGCGTGAAAACAAATATTTTTTTTTGTTCATGAAACTCGATTACATAATTGTGACACAGGTTGGGCTTTGTGTCATATCTCCATGGTCATTATCTCGGTTCCTTTCAAACCACAAAAAGGCACTGCTACGATGGTTACTTCGTGATTTTCAACTTATTCCTTCAAGGGGTTTACCCTGTGGGTTGACAGAAATTTGATCTTATTTTACACAAATAATCAGTCATAACTCCATGAATGTTCATTGGATTCCTACCAAACTTTGTACTGAGATTCACGTTAATGAGCCCTTTTACATGTGCTGAATTTTAGTTTGATAAGAGTGCAAATTTGTATGTTATAGTAGAGTTTACAAAGTGTGCAAAAGAAGAAGAAATAAAAAAAACCAGTAATTTTGGCCATTTGTATCTCGGAAATGGCTTGGGTGATTTTTTTCGAATTTCATATATATGTAGACTCCCCTACCTGGTGGGCACTTCTTGTCTCAAAAGACAGCTGAAAATTTGAAAGTGAAATTAGTTTATGAAATCGAATTATTTGGTACTGTAGTACAAAACTACCAGGGTGCATATATCCTTGATATTAACAGCAAGTGAAAAGCTTCTAGATGCCATTTCAGAGCATCTATTCTCAAAAGTTCCATGGGAGAGCATGCCCTCAGACCCCCTAGCTTGGTATGCTGTGCGTGCTTAGCACATGCATCACATGAAAGCAGATAATCTAAAATTCACATCAGATCAATAAAAAGTAGTGTGCATGACTATGACCTCCATTGCATTCCATGGATGGCCGGACCACTCAAAATCTCTGGGCACTCTCTATTAATTATAACTGATTCTTGCTTTGCTATACTGATTACTGATATCAGTCACTCTTCTCACAATACTTATTTGTAAATTGTCAAAACTCCATTAGTTTAGTTTGTTACTGTGTAAAGTGTAGCTTATTACAGTGTTTTTGTGTTCCATTATAGTGAGCTCACCAGAGGTTTTAGAACACCCTTCAACTCAAAATGTTGAACTCACACAATGTGCCAAAATGACATGTTCTACTACTGGCTATGATGTGAAGTACAAATGGACAATTGGATCAGGATCATTTCCTAGTAAAGTGACTGGCATAAAGACCAATACCTTGGTGATCCCAGATGTGAGGTCATCTGATGATAACACCTACACTTGTACTATTAGTAATGATGGAGGTAGTGTCACATCAGATCCAGCTAAATTAACAGTTACTGGTATGACTATTAAGTGTTACATGTTAGCTATATGATAATGAACACTTTGGTATGCAGGTCTACCAGAGATGACTGTGTATCCACCCAGTCAAAGTGTAGAGGTTACACAACCTGTCAAGTTCACCACCACAGTGAGTGGTGTAGGGAAGGAGAATTTCAGTTACCAGTGGAAATACAATGGAGAAGATATTAATGGAGAGACTAGTAATACTCTCACTATTGATAGTGTGACAAAGGATGATGGTGGAACCTATGAGTGTGTGGTTAAGAATGAGTATGGAGATTGTGTTACATCTAATATTTCTGAATTAAGTAAGTTGATGTATATTTGAAATCCAATTATGAATTTTCATGATAGAAACAAAACCTAAAATCACTACTCATCCGCGTAGTGAAGTGGTTACCATATCAAGTGCCACTGATCATTTGTCACTAACTTGTGAAGCAATAGAAGCTACATCATATTATTGGGAGAGGCAGGATGGTAGTATTCCATCTGTTGCTACTGGAGTTAACACTAAAACTCTCACTATTATTAACCTATCACCAGATGATGCTGCTAACTACCGATGTGTAGTGAGTAATGACAGTGATGTGGGATTCTCTACTTATGCTGTAATTACTGTGAGAGGTTAGTTTTATAAAATGTTGTGCTGTTTAACCTCTTAACCAATGAATATATCATATGATACATACACCATGCCATGAAAGTTGTTAAACTATTACACCGCATTTCATAACCTGGTAGGTAGATCAATACTGTAGGGTCTTACCCTATGTGAACAGAAGTGAGACAAATGGACCTTTATACATGCACAATAGTAATAATATAGTACAATATAATACAGAATAATAAAATTATAATACATATAGAGACGCGTCTATTATGCCAGAATAATTTTGGGAATAATAAGAATTTGGGACTATTCCGGAATAATTGGATGAGTTCTAGGAATAATTGGTGTGAAATTATAAATTTTACTAGCGGTGTAATGGAAAATCCTCTGGATACACCACAGAAACAGTGCAAGCATGAAACAGTTGAAAAACCGAGACACTCTAATAGAGCAGTCACTTGCTCTATTAATAAAGCAGTCGACTTCAAACTTCAAATCTATAATTGTAGTATAGCAGTCACTTATATAAAAATCCTCACTAATACACTTATGATTAGAGGAATAGTTTTTGAATAATGGGTGAATAAGAACAAATTGCCAGAAATAATATGGAAACTCAAAAAGCATAATAGATACCTATCTATAATAATGATGTGTTATATAAATCTTTTAACCTTGTTTCACTGTTTATCAACTGAGTTATCCCCTTTATAGATGGAATATCAAATCTGTTAAGAAAAACGAAATTTGAAAATACTGATACACATGTTATGAAAAAAAGTACAAAAGTTTTAATCTAGCCTTTACTCAGGGAAATAAGTCTCTAAGCCTATACGTACATTCATCATCTTATTTGTTTGCTCATGAGAGATTAAAATTAATATCTTTATTTGTTTCTGGAGCCCCAATTGTATACTTGCCACTTGCTATTGCTTATGATGCTGTAGATGTAAAAAGATTGTCGTCATTGCTTCAATAAAACTGTGTATATGCAGGACAAAACCATTCCTTCATTGATTTGCCAATTCATGGTGAACATTTTAAGTCAAATTCCAAAGTTATAGCTGTGAATGTAAGCACCTGTATTTTATTTTCAGTATAGTCACTATACAAATTGCTCCTCCTACTGGCTATAATTTACTCTAAATAAGCATTTCCAGTCCGGGGCAGAGGAAGCAACTTATTTTAATGGAGGGGGGCTAAGGTGTAGCTAGACTTTTTGAGGAAGTGGCATACCTAAGTGAGCAAAGTGTGAAGTGAGTGTCTAGGGGCATGCACCCCTAGAAATTTTGAATATTTGGATTAAATCTGAGAGTGATTTTAGTAGTTTACTGAAATACTATTGATGATAGTTTGTATGGTGATTGCTCTATCAGGATGCCTCAATCTTAGGATTAATCACACAATACAGTAGTACTGTTTAGTAGGGATCCCTCCAAGTGATGCATGCCACCTAAAATACCGCCTTTAAAATTTTTCCTAGATACATCTTACATGATGAAACCAATCAAGACTCACAGTAGTGAGTCGCTTGGCCAAGGAAAGTAGGGTGAGTGACTACCGTGAGTTATTTACACAAATGACTAACTCTAATAGAACGCACACCTAAAATCTACCTTAAAACTATTCTTTTGGGAAAAAAGCGCCGTGATACGACAAGACCTTTAGTATATTGTTATATAAGCGCATTACTAAGTAAGTAATCCCTGTTATAGTTTAGTAACACTGCATGAAATTTTGCAGAAAACGTATTCTTCTCCTTCTTCTCCTCCTTCTTCTTCTTCGCATACTCATTAATGCAAGCAGCTCATTTTTTTACTCTTATATCTTAGATTGTGATAGTTCTACAGCCTTGGATTTGCTATCACAAGTTCTTTGGCTAGTTATGTTTCTTCAGTACAAATCTTGGAACTCCACCTCTCTTGCGAGAGCCACCATAAGCGATTTTCTCAAAGTTTGATTCATTCACTCTTGCTTTCATGGGACATTCTTTGATATGTAATTAAACATATGGAGTATTTTCGCTCGATTATGACCTGCCATTTTTCTGGGAAGTAGTGAGTTAATTTCCATACGTGTGCTCATAGAATAATAACGTTGCCTACACTAATTGCTGATTTATTTTGCAGTCTTTTAGAACCCTATCTTAAATTTAAGACACCTCTAACTACAGTAGCGTTTATTTACAGTCGGTGAACTCGGTGCAAATTCGGCCGTAAGCGTCAACGCTAGGTGAACATAATCACTGTAGTAAACTCAATGAACTTGCTATCCCTCATGCTATTCTCGTAAGTGTTTGTTATTCAGTTATTATTTAATAATGGGTCTGAAGTAGCTAACGCAGCCCACAATACAGCCTTGTTTGTGCATTTCAAGGGACAATCCAGTATAATAAGAAGTTTAGGGCATATTCCCACCTGTAGGGAAATGGCCGTTACTCAATCTGTTCACTGGTGGTTTTAATGGTGCATAGAAGCCATACCCTACCGAGGTTGCAACACAGACAAGTACCTGCCTACCTGTACCAAATTACATTCTTTGGTTTTGCCACTTCATGTCCCAAGCTATGATGTAGTATACACAATAACTGTTGAAGCTGTTGTGGCTTGTATGAAACTAGCTATTAGTTTTATGCATTAATTTTTTTAGTCTTGCTCAGTGACAAAAATGTGTGATATCCTAAAACAAAAACAGCCTTGGGGCTGTAAAAAAAGGGTGCTGCCAAGCAAAGTAGGATCAGTCAAACAAGCTTATTCAACATGACTGGTAGGAACAAGGACTGATATCAATTTGCGACCAAGTAGATTGGAATATTACCATGATCAATCTGTTAAACAACTGGTAAGATGCAGTATTTCCCATTCTCTTTGTATCTAGCTATAGCTTTATAATAAAACTAGAGCAAATACACTGTTATTAAATTGTCATTTGGCCGCTTTTTTTGTAGTGTGTGATTTAAAAAGCAGCCAAATGACAATTTAATAACAGTTGCATGTGTATTTGCTCTAGTTTTATTATATAGCTATAGCTAGATACAAAGAGAATGGGTAATACTGCAATCAATTGGCCGCAACTTGATATCAATCCTTGCTCTTACCAGTTGTTTAACAGATTGTTCATGGTAATATTCCAATCTACTTAGCTGCAAATTGATATCAGTCCTTGTTCTTACCATTCATGTTGAATAAGCTTGTTTGACTGATCCTACTTTGCTTGGCAGTACCCTTTTTTACAGCCCCAAGGCTGTTTTTGATTTAGGATCACTTTTACAGAATAATATTAGTTCATCTAATGTCAAATACAACATTAAAATCAAGAAAATACTTAGATGAGGCCAGATATATTTTTAAATGAAACCACTAAAACTATAATTTTTGTCTGTCAGCTTGCCTAACTTCCTGCAACTTGTTTGCCTGTGACAGGCTGGAAGCCAAACAAAGCAGCACACAGCCACCATTTTACACATCGTCTTCTTCATGCAATGAAACCATATTGAGGCATTAATTTTCTGCATCAACACTTTCCTTGAGTAGCATATTAAATTTAGATGCCACAAAATTATTTAAAGTGGGCCACAAAATTATTTAAAGCACTTATATTTGGTAGATACCTGTAACTTCACGATTGGGTGGAGACCACACTCATTAATGGATTAATAATGATCAAGTGCTGAGACCACTCCTTTTAACATCTTATTATGAGATCGCAATGAACACACACCTTTACTATTGGTCTAGCTGTATTTGTGACCGGATCTGCGAAAACTGGTCTTATAGCCTTTCCAAATCTCCAAGTTCAACAAGTCATAACTCATCATGTGTGTAACCTATTGTCTTAAAATTACATCTAGGAGTGGTGCTATGTTCAGAGTGTAAAGTGACCAACTTTGAGGCTGGTATCATACTCACAAGTCAAGTTATGGATTGCCAAGTACGTGCAATTGAAAAGTCTATGAGACCCCTTTTCATAGATCTGGTCACATTTTTAATGCTATAAAAGTGAAAATATGAAATAGTGACATGCCCCTGGTAGGCGAAAGACCGACTCTAGATATTCCAATATAGCAGTCGCCCTCATAGAACAGTCACACATGCATAGCCGAATGCTATAACAAAAACCAAACAAACTAGTATTATTTTAAATATTAATTTAGAAATGAAATTAGCAATCCAAGCAATAAAAAAGAGTTGAATGATGGTATTTCAGCATAGCTTGGTGAGAAAATCTCTACTTCGGCACTGAACAAAATAATTGTTACAACATGCCAATGTAGGGATTTTCTCACAAAACTATGCTGTAATATCATCATCCATCTCTTATGGAGCACTATTTAATTTTTAAACTAATATTTTGTTGAAATGTACTAGTATTGGTATACATTTGACCTATACAGGGTCTAGGAAATATTTCCCCTTCCTTCAGAAACTCAGACTCTCAAAAATCAAATCTAACAATGATTTCAGCAGTTACCGGTAATATTTATTTGACCGCTGTATTAGGGACTGTTCTCTTAGGGTATATAAATCTCAATATTTTTATAGTAGTGCCCAGTTAACTCATTGGAATTGCAGGTAGCTATTAGGTGTAATACAACCATCACAATATTGCTAATCCTCATTGATAGCTAGAAGTGTTGTTAATGTTTAGTTACGCTACCACTCTATACTAGTACACCAATTGGTGTTATACTGTTGCTTACCCGATGCAGCATCTCGTCTGAGGCCATTTCGCGATAGTCGAGGCGTTCAAGTTCCCTCCCGAAGATTCTGATTGATGCCCGCCACACGATCTCCCTACATTGTGTGGATTAGGTGGCGTCCGATGAACTGGCTTTGGCACGAGGTGGAGCTGTAGTCACTGATGTAGCGACGAGTCCAGCGGCGATGGAGCTGTCCCGGGTGACAGTGGTACCGTGCGTGGGCCGAGGCAAGTGACCCAGTTCTAGAGACGACCCTGACGGTAGCCACTAGTATTGTAATGTCACGCGTTGCTGTCTTGCCCGGAACACCCGTTCCTTGAGGCGGTCCTTCCCCCGGCGTGACAAAGCCGGCTCCTCGCCCGCTCAATCCAGCAGTCGAGCTTCCCAAGGACGACAACCCTCTCCTTCCTCAGCAGGCAAGAACAACCAGTACCCATCTTGAAGACTCAAAGCCACTGCAACTGGCGAGATTTCTTACAACAGGTATGAAGTACTGCCAACGTGTTCTGCTCACGATGCTGCGCATGCGTTGTTCTTATTAGAGCCCACTGTTGCATGCTAATATTTTGGATACTTGCATGGCCTACGCTTCACAACATTAACTGTGTTTAACTTAAACTTTATATAAACACCTCTATAGTCTCCTTGACAAGGCTAAAAGCCCCACGTCCCTCCTCCCCCCATTCTCCTCCGGGGCTTGCTACTAGCAACTTCAAATTTTGTTATGTGTGTTCTCTGTATTGATTAACTTCACTGTAGTCCATTAATTTAGTTTGCTACTTCATAAAGTGTATATTATTACAGTGTTTGTGTATTTCTTATAGTGAGCTCACCAGAGCTTTTAGAGCAACCTTCAGCACAAAATGTTGAACTCACACAATGTGCCAAAATGGCATGCTCTGCTACTGGTTATAATGTGAAGTACCAGTGGACAATTGGATCAGGATCATTTCCTAGCAAAGTGACTGGTATAAACACCAATACCCTGGTGATCCCAGATGTGAGGTCATCTGATGATAACACCTACACTTGTACTATTAGTAATGATGGAGGTAGTGTCACATCAAATCCAGCTAAACTAACAGTTACTGGTATGACTATTGAGTGTTACATGTTAACTATGTGATGATGATCACTTTGGTATACAGGTCTACCAGAGATGACTGTGTATCCACCCAGTCATAGTGTAGAGGTTACACAACCTGTCAAGTTCACTACCAGAGTGAGTGGTGTAGGGAAGGAGAACTTCAGTTACCAGTGGAGACACAATGGAGAAGATATTAATGGAGAGACTAGTAATACTCTCACTATTGATAGTGTGACAGAGATTGATGGTGGAACCTATGAGTGTGTGGTTGAGAATGAGTATGGAGATTATTCAACATCTAGTACTTATGTTTTAAGTAAGTTAAACACTGACTTGTTTTTTATCCATCCACCTATTTAGGAATAAAGCCTGTCATTTCTAATCATCCTAGTAGCAAAGAAGTGATTTTAGCAAGTGACACCGAATGCTTGCAACTTACATGTCAAGCGGAAGGAGTAACGTCATGTTATTGGGAGAAACAGGATGGTAATATTCCATCTGGCACCCCTGGATTGAACACTTGTACTCTAACACTTGTTAATTTAAAACCAGAATATTCTGGTAACTACAGATGTGCTGTGAATTGCTTTGGTGAAAAGATCTTTTCAAATTATGCTACAATCACTCTATATTGTAAGTTAACAGTGGTTGTGCTACCTACTATAATGGAATGTTGGTCACAGACTTTGAGCATATTTTTATAAGAGCAAACAGTGGCTATAAATTACTGTGTGAGCAGAAATTTTGGCATGAAACTAAAATTGGCAATATATCAGATGCTTTCAAGATTGCCAAATTAACATCTTGCCATAATACTTTATAGTGAACCACACTCGAAATTATTTCTTCACTTCATTTATGCATAGCACGTGACTACTTCCCATACGGAAAATATACTATATGTGTACGGACATAAATAGCAAGTCTCGGAGCTACCCGCTAGATATCTCATTAACATCTTGCCATAATACTTTACCATTAGTGTTTCTAATATCTTAACTGATTGTACAAGCATGAGATTGCAAGGTGCTGTTTGTCAAGTACACTGTATGGTGCTGTTGAAGGTTGTCAGAAGAAATGTACGGTCAAATGAAGTTCAAATTAAGCACACAGATCGTTAGCAAGACAGCTAGCTATATAAGGAAGGCACAGTCTGCAATAATGTTTGCTATTGATGTACTGAACCTCATAATCAAACGATTCTACGATTGTCTGTAATACCGCATGTATACTCTGTTGCCAGAAGGAAGTGAAGATACGTGCACCAAACATTTTGCACCGTAAATGTTTATTTCCTTTTCAGTAGGTTGCTGCATTGACTATACATTGGATAATCTCCATCCTTGATTTCAAATGAAAGAGTTGCTCCAGTGTGTAGACTAGTATGTAAGCAATAAGGCAAGCATTATGCATCTTTGGAAACAAGTAGCCACACAAAATGCTACCACAAACGACTCAACTTTACAGAGAATGCATTTCATCAATTTAAATTCTCACCGAATACAAATTGTTTAGCAAATGCAAATGCCAAATATTCTGCTTATACAGTATAAAATTATATTTGTACACACTCCTCGCATTATGTACACATCTTATACTCTAGCCCACTAAGTGACAGAGTAGTTTTATCCCTATCACTATCCTGATATCACTATGGCTTTATTCTAGTAGGTACGTGCAAATCTACATTAGTTCAAATTTAATTGTTTCCTAATTAATAGTGGCATAATTTGTTGAAATTATTTATGCAAAGACGGTGAGATGCAAGCCAGGTGTATATGTAATAGCTATACCATGGCTGCAAGGGACTTTACTGATATATACACCCAAAGCACAAGGGCCACCTAATAGGTGAAAGAACTAATAAGCATTAGTTTGTTTTATACACAACTATTTAGTCTATCTGATGATCAATCATGGTTTTATTAATATTGTAGGTTACACATAAAAACTAGAATGGCATCACGGAGCAAATTGTTATCAGTATCATGGGTATCACTTACTTTTACCATATACATATATAGCAGCAATATTGCTTAACATGTGTGACTGTTCTATTAGGATATCTCAATTGTCACTTGCTCTTCCCATAACAATTACTGTAACTATGAATTGTTGATATTGTATCATGTGTGGTTGTTCTATTAGAGTACCTCAATCTTTTGTGCTATTTTTATGTGCGCTTAGCAAAAATTTCAGCTATCATGCCAGCAATTTGCTCATTGCTTTTACCAACCCATTATGCTAAAAAAATTTCCAGTGAAATCAATGCGTCCCTAAGAGTATCCATTAAAATTCCAAATTTTGGTCATGTAAGTTGTTAGTAAATACAGTTTGGTATCATATAGCATTATTCTAATGTGACTGGACTTGCAAGAACCTTATTTTTTCATCATTTTCAAATTCCTTTAATATGTTCAACTGAAACTACAGCCATGAAAGTCAAGAGCTTTTATAAGGTTAAAGTGCTATGAAATGCAACAAAGAAAAATATATTTGAATAATGTAATGGAAAAAAAACTTATATTTACTGTACTGGGTTACAAGTAATAGTTGTAAAACACCCATGAGGTTTGTATCTAATTTGTTAACATGACACCCAAGGGCTGCAGGCCAGAGGGTGGAGTTGTTTACAAATCTGATACAAACTGAATGAGTGTGTTATAACTGATTTGTGGTATGGGGCGTGCACAGATCAAAGGCACCCATTTGTAACATGGAAGGAACAAGAACAAGGATAATATTGGCTACCACTGAGCGTTGTGTACAAGGAACAACTTTACTCACTAATTACTGTCTTGATGGTTAGTTAATTCATTTGTTAACTAATTTATTCATTGGCAGCGTGTTTGTTATGCGTGAGTGTGAGGTGCCATCATTGATGGCTGATTCGATGCCAATCACTCTAGCCATTGTACTGTTTCGCATCATTTAGACAGGTGTAGCTGAAGTGTCTGATATTCATTGTTAAGTGGTGCATTGCTATAATAACTTTGGTTAGCTTAATTTATTGGCCAACGGGCATGTGGTATACAGATAGCTACCAATTGCAACTCAGCCCAGAGGTTGCACTTCATTCAGACAAGTGCAGTGTTGTGTGTGTATTCGTTCCAGAGTGATTTACCTCCTTGTCAGTCCTTGATGTATTAGCCTTGTATTGTGACTTCCTATGTTGGTCTGGTGTTTGATTTCGTTTAAAGTCTTTTAACTAATTAGTGGCCAGACTGTGTGGCCAAAGGAGATACTTAGCCATGTTGCAATTATTTGTAAACCGGTTTACAACTGATTTGTAACACTGTCAGTAGCCTTCAATCTGCCCACACACCATACTACTAATCGTTATAAAGTTGGTCGTTAAATAATAGAACCACAAACAATCAGTCATTTGTTTCAAGCTGATATTGTTCACCTAGGTCCAGTCATGGATTTTTTTCTCCTTTCTCCACCTTTTCAAACACACTTTCTGTAACAACACTTTCTGTAACAACTTTAAACAGGCTGTAGGACCAGGTGTCCTACAGACCTTCAGCACTTGTGCTATAAAGCATTAATAAAATAGATAAATAAATAAAAACTTGCCAACCACTGTCCAATGATGGTGGTTGTTTCAGTAGTAGTGCATGGTTCCATGGTTCTCCTATACGATTTTGCAGTAGGACCAGTGATATAGTCAGCCACAATTTTGGTTCCCACCTGCATGAGTTTGGGGGCAAAACACCTGGGGGTTCCCAACTTTGAAGCCACAGGGATTTCTAAGGCCATAGAAAGGCTACAGTCTTTCTCGACAAGCCAAACATACCTATATAGGAACCTCACAAAATAACCAGAACACTGATCCCTGCATTAATAACAAGACAAAGATAGGACATTACCTGTAAGAATGAAGTACTGTGCATGATGATGTAATAGATGATTCAAGAACCTGAGCACCAGACTGACTTTTATACACATTTTGAATAACCCATACACATGCGGTATTTTTCCTGAGCATGTGTTCATAATGCTTTTCAATTAATACCTACTGTTCTATACCATGTCTAGCATTGTGATGCAAGTGTGCTACCTACCTATGTACGTATACTCTCTAATGCTGGCTAACTGCAGTGTGTTACTACACAAAACGCGCAATTGTCTTCCTCCATTAACTTGGTTTAACATGTTAAACTCCATATTATATGTGAATGCAGTTGGTTCACTTGCACCATATGCATGTTTTGCCAGTAACACCTTCCACCATTGTGAATCAGATGCTCTATAGTGCTCAAAATAATAATCTACAGAGTAATATTCATAAGTATTTAACCCATTGTATAATGTTTTCTACTGTAAAATTAAGCTTGCACAAACATGTGGGCTTCATTCAAATCCAGTCACAATTATTAACAAAAGATACAGCTCTTTTACAGCCATATGAAATGTTTTGTATGTTGTAAAGAAGGTATGGAGTAATTAGAGAATTAGCTATGATTCATGCTGATTTATGCACTTTAGATGAAATAACAGACAAAAAATTGCTAGGACAAGTTTACAGAGATTATCAAGAAGAGCTGATACGAAAGTTGCCAATGAATGATTCAGTTTTCATGGCATTGCTAGTTCAAAAAGATTTGTTTATTGGAAACCAAAAAGCCACTTTGGAGGCAAAAAAAACTGAAGCTGAAAAAGCATCATATTTTCTGGACAATATCATTGGACTTGATATTTACGAATATTTTAAGAAACTTCTTAATGCAATGGAAGCATTTGGATATCCTGTAGCAACACTTGCACGTGAAATCAAAAGAAAGGTTGGATTAAAGAGTTGTCCAGGTACATCGAATGGTTTGTTTTGTTAGGTATTTTACAAGTCTGTGCTATGAATTTTTTTTGGTGTATATTTGTGTGCGAGTGTCAGGGTCAGATCTAGATCTCATAAAGGGGCTGCTAACAGGAAGGCTAAACAATGGCAACTGGTTGAAACAACTATTGGTAGTACAGTGTGCAAATGCAGAATATGAGTCTGTGGGCATGCCCCCATAGGAAATTTTGAAAATTAACCAATTTTGAAAATTAAGCCTTCTGAGATTGATTTTCTGAGATTGATTTTCTCAATATTGGTGACTTAATAATGATATCAGTTTGATAGAGTGACCCATGATAACCACTTAAGCAAAGTGACATCATATTTCAGTAACAGTAGTAGCTTGTACTAGCTATCATCTATATAAACACCTTTTCAATCATTAAGTCAGTCACTATGTCAAGTCAGTAAGTCTAAGTCCTTGAAATTAAGTTAGGTAATCCTAAGGCTGCAGCACATGTTGCTATCAGACCTTCAGTGATGGTCACTGTAAAGTGTTAATAATAATAATAAAGCTGAATAGCCATCTGTCTGTCCAACCGTCATGTCATTTACTTACCAAATTTGGCACAAATCAACACAATCTGTGCTGATAATGAAGCACTCATCATCCGGCTACTCTAAGATTGTTATCATGAGTTCTTACGTGCTTCCGTTCATCTTCTACAGCATATATAAAGCCAATTAAGGTGTAGAGAAAGCTTGAGCAACACTCCTTTGACAACCACAGCACATACTGTTCAAGTGGTAGAATGCCTGACTAGCGTATACGAAGTCGTGGGTCGAATCCACTTGTTGACAGTTTTTTTACTTTCTAAACATTTCCTTTATGCACACACTTATTTAAAACCCGACTTTTAGCTCATCGTACCTTGACATACAAAGCACATATTGACGTGGAATTTTATCGAAATTAAACACCCATCATCTGGCAATTCGAGTGTTCTTGTAGCAAATCAATAATGTACTTTTGTTTGTTCTTTATAGGGCAATGAAGGCACTAGTGTGAGGAAGAATCGCCAAAAAGTTGAGCTACATTCCTGTCAAAACCACAGACAAACAACTGTGGCAATCTGCGCACCTCCCTTATTTCCAAGTTATTATAACTGATGTGGGTTCAATCCCCACCTAGGCCGTAACTTTTTTTCACTTTTTGGGCACCTTTATGTTCTATCTGGTCCATGCATGCAAACAAACTCTTACGCTCAGTTTTCAGCACTGGTACATAACTGCCTTACATCATAGAGTGGGACTCTTATAGCACTTTTGGGGTAGAGCAGGCGATTTTCCAACATATTTGTCCATCTGTGTGTTGGTCCAGTGTGTTGTATTAGAATAGGTAAAAGCTTCTTTCACACTTATAGCTGCAATATCCAGAATATCTACATCTATGTTTTAAACACATGCGTAGGTGTGCACTGACATGAAAAACTGTTATTTCAGATTTATCTCATCACTGCTGTAGTAAATAAGCAACTTGCGTGATTGAACAAAAAATAATACTACTATGCATCTGAAAAATGATATTACTGGAACCATGTAAATACCGTAGTTTATACTGAGGAACTGCAATAGACCTGGCACAACTGTTTCACTAATCCTGCTTACATCCTTTCATTTTAAAGGATCATACATTACCTTAATGGTCAATTACACTGTAGTATTTTTAAAACTGGGTTTTTGTATGGCAAGAGGTATATGAGTCACTACAACATCAGAACTGAAAGTGCATAGCGTAGGACAAGTATTGAACCTTTGCTTGCCATGCAGTAACTACAATCGCAAATTGTATTGGCTTTAACTTATGCACAAGTTCATTTCTCTTTGTTGACAGTAAGGTAAACATCATGTAGAAACTGTAACTGCATGTGTACACCACCTATCATGTAGGTATACTGTATATACAATTGCCTTAACTCTCATGCAGTTTAACTAGCCCTGCATGCTCATTGTTTCACTATAATATGTACTGTTAAAATGGCATAAGGATCCTGTACCGTACTTTAAAGCACTATCGACACGCATGCTACACAACAATATACGTAGGACACTAATATTTATGCTTGGTTCCCAATGTGTGTGACCAGATCTGCAAAAAGGGATCTTATAGTCTTTCCAATTGCATGTACTTAGTAATCCATAACTTTACTTGTGAGTATTGTACCAGCCTGAAATTTGGTTACTTTACACTCCTAACATAGCACTATTCCTGGATATAATTTGAAGACAATAGGTTAGACACATGATGAGTTAGGACTCGTCAAACGTGCAAATTTGGAAAGGCTATAAGACCCCTTTTTACAGTTCTGGTCACAGATTACCGTATAGTAGGTTATTTTCAAAGGATTTATATTTTCGAATGTTTCGAAGAGGCCCTTCTGTTTGAAAATAAATTCCAAATCCTGTTTTTCTTTGAAAATAAATTCCCACAAGTAAAAATACTGTTCTTTCACATGATTGAGCAACGCGTTTTCGCTTGTGTATTCTTCACAAGTTTAAGCTCAGTATTATTAACAATACAGAACAGTATCATTACTGCATCAAAGCCAGTAAACTATCCAGAATGGCCAATGTTGAGAATCCATGCCATCTGCTACTGTACCCTGATTGAGCCAATTGTCTCACCGGTGGCTGCTATCTACTCCACTTATAACTCAGTCTTCTTTCCAGTGTACAAACGTGGGGTGGGTTTATTCCATCCTTGATTCCATTAGTTAAGTAAGGCAAGCTTGTGTAGATTCTACATATTTTTGTAATTTGTGACACGGATTTCTATTTGTTTGAAATCCACCTGTACTTCGAAATATGCATTATTCAAAATGAAAACTTTAGAAATTCAGATTTTACTGTTCCTACGAAAATTTCTGGTTCAAAAATAACCAGCTATATGGCAATTATTGTTGCATTAGTTGTCCTGCATGTAAAGTAGGTGTCAATGCTTTAGTTTGTTCTTTACAGCACACTGAATAGGAAAGACTCACTGAATTCTTGTCAAAACCACAAACAAACAACTTTGGTGTTTTGCATCATTAATTTCAGCAGGATGACATAAGGAAACCTCATTCTCTTTAAAAAAGTGACATCACCATGCACACTAAATAGCTGTATGAGCAGTATTGGTGTTTAATATTTGGTCCCTGTTTCCGGCATTAAAAATGTTTATTGTGGAGATGGTCCTGCACATAGGGCAGGTACCAATGCTAGTACGTTTGATATAAAGGGATATAGCCAGTAGCTAAAAGCATTTTTTCACATCTCAAAGAACAGGAGGTTGAGGGTGGGAAGAGATGGAGATCAGTTACACATGAACGATGCTTAACAAAGTTACCTTTTGTGTTGTGTGTTCTACAGGATCATAAGACAGCTTGTGTAGTAAATGTCAGGGAAAGTTGACTCACTAATGTGTAGAGCATGTAAACAGTCAGAATTTGTAGTATGCTCCAACTAGTGGGGTCAGGCATGCTCCCTCTTGAAATTTTTCAAAAAATAGCTACTGTGTATCATGAGATTAAATCTGGAAGCTATGTTGAACCAAATATTTAACTGAAAGTTTGTGAGAAAAGGCTGAGATCAAGAAGCAATTTGTGGGGGAAATTTAAGAAAAGAACTGTATGGTAGGTACAAGAATGGGGTCAGTCAAATAGATAATTGTGACCAGACTTGTGAAAACCCGACATAATGGTGGAAGCCTCACTTTTACAGTATAAATCATTGATTACAATAGGTCTTTAAAGTACTTGTGTATAAAAACAATTCTATGATTTTTTTAAATGCTTTGTTCTTTGTGAAGAAAGGGTCTAAGATAAAACCCTGGATATAATCTTATTTGCTTATATATTCAAGAGAGGCTTAAAATATTTGTTTTGTTTCACTAGACCAATGATTGGAGGAGGCAGTACAAATTCACCTGAATTGTTGTTATTAAATTTTTGCCATTTACTTACCATCACAGCCATTTCTTGGCCGCCAACTTGGATTTCACATCTTTTTTCATTATGGCTTTTTGGGGGAGCACCACAGCTTGGCTGTTTTGCATTAGATATTATAACACAGCACAACATCTTAATCTTCACCACACATCTAGCATATTAATTCTCTAATGCTCACATGATTATAGGTTTTCGAGCACAGTTTCTTTGTTGTTTGAGGTGATGCACTTACTGTTCATCTGCATTGTTGTTAAAGGTGCAGTGCAGCAATTTATTTTCTTCTCAAATTATTGTCTTTAAGCAGCCATAGCTCCAGGGTGGAACAAAGGAACATTCTGATACTTGCTGGGGGCTCTGATCATGGTGTCACCCTTTCTGTGGTGGCATTGCTTTATTGTGTTTTTTGCTGCTGCAGCAACAGTTTGTCTGGCTTAGCCAGAAAGCAACAGTTGGCTGGTTAGTTTCTGAGACTGTCACAAGTGGAGAGAACAACCCCTGTCCTCAAACTAAGCCTTTACAGAATCACTCATCTTTCCTATCTAGGGTTAAAAACAACTAAAACATAGTGCAATGGCTGACTGCATTGCTTAATTTACAATACAGTCGGTCCTTTCCCCATGCAGATCATACAATTGATATACGGAGCATCAAAAAGTGAACCCACCAGAGTAGTATATAATATTATGCCATATGACTTTGGAGGAGGAAAAAATTGGCAAATCAAGCAACATATCACTGTTGGTAAAATAAAATTTGGTGAATTGTTAGCAAAGCGCACACCCTATTTAATTAATTTGATTATTAATTACTGTGTCTGAAGCGAGAACTGGGAGTGCCACGTGTCTTTGAGCCTAGAGTCAGCTATCAACTAAAAGGTAATACTATATAGACAGTAGATCTACACCCTCTGGAAGAGTGAATATCGTACTTAATATGGTAGGACTCGCTACCTGTCATGCCCGTTTCCAAAGATGAGATTTGAGGATACCACGACAGTGGCTAGCTACCTAGTGAGGTAGTTGAGGCAGGCTTGGCTCTAGCGTGATGCCTGGCCCAGTAGCCCTTGGGCAAGGAGAAATTGATTAGTTTGAGGCTTGGTTTGTTATTTTCTTCACCAGCAAAATATTTGGATGGGGAAATTTTGGCAAATTGATGGTCATTCACCAAATTCGCCAAATTTTAATGGCGCCAAAGTTTCCCTTAAGTGCAACAACAGAAATCGTTAGTATAGTATTTAATTGCTTAGTATCTAAAAGGTGCAAATGCTGAAACTGGGATATAGAGTTTATGTATTCTATGGGCTAGTGGTTTGAGCTTTGCAATCCAGTTTATATGTCACTACTTAACACACTTTAGATAAAATTATGGACAGGAAATCACCATCACAAGTTTTTAAAGATTATCAAGCACAACTAGTACAAACCTTACCAATGGATGATGCAATTTTTCAGGCACTGCTATTTAAAAACAATTTTTTTAGTGGAGACAAAAATGCCACTTTAAATGCAAAACCAACTAAAGCTGACAAAGCATTGTATTTTCTGAACAATATCATTGGATGTGATGCTGACAGTTGTTTTGAAACACTTCTTAATGTGATGGAAGTATTTGGAGATTCTGTAGCAGCACTAGCACAGGAAATCAAAGAAAAGATTGGCTTAAAAAGTTGTCAAGGTGCATTGTACTGTATGTTACTTTCTCTGTGTGTTACTATAGTATTAGTATTTTTATGTGTATTTTGTACGAGTGATTTCTTCACAACTCTTCAATTTAGTTTTTAACTGGTTAAGTTTGTTACTCTATCTTAAAATACATGATTTATTTTGATTCCTGTATTAGCCCAATCAATTGCTAGTACTTCACTTAAAGACGTGTTCAAAGACTTTCAACCGGACCTTGTAACCGCTTTACCACTAGATGATACCATTTTTGTGGCAATAATAGATAAGAACAGATTCTTTGTTGGTGACCGAAAAGCTAGAATGAAAGCAGAGAGAACGGCAGCTGACAAAGCATCATATTTTCTAAACAATGTAATTAGCTGTGATGTCGAGAAATATTTTATTAAACTACTTAATGTGATGGAAACATATGGAGGTCATTTGGAGCCACTAGCTTGTAATATCAAGGGAAGATTGGGAATTAGTAAGTATATAACTTATATACATGGTACATATACACTATATTACATACTGCTGTACATACATAATTAATAATGAAAAAATCTGTTGATGTGTCCTACTGAGTTAAATTATTATCATATTTTTTAAATCGTAGTTTGAAAATGTTTGTATTGGTTTCATCTATCATTAAATCTGCCTCACGTGTAGGTCTGAGTCTATTATGCTTTTGATCAATGCTTCAACATTTCCCCAAGTACTATGGTCCTAATATGATCAGCTATACCTCATTATGCCCCAAATATGCTCTTAGAAAAAATGCACTTTGGCTGCTTTATTACAGTATCTAAGATCTAAGATATCCGTGAACAGGTATTCAACTTTCAACATGCGATAACTGTTCTATTAGAGAATTTTGATCTTAAGCCTTCATCAGTAGCTGTAAATCTGATATTTTATTGTGTTTGCCTGGTTCATTAGCCTATCCAAATCTGCATCATGTCAAGTGTGCAGAGTGTCAACTTCAGATGAACTTTTTACAGAGAATTCAACACTTGTTGCAATTTCATACATGTGAATGCAAGCAATTCATCTGATGCCATAATGGTGGTGGATACCCACATCATGCCTCAGACTGCTTTACATGTGACAAATGTTTTTAAACAGGGTGGTAGCATAGGTTATTTCACTTTGAGAATAGCGAAATGCAACAGACATGCATGTACACCCACACTACGCATTTCACACAAAGTTGCAAGAAGTGTTAAATTCCCTGTACAAAGGGTAATTACTTGCTTGTAGCTGAACCCTCTACTGAGTGACTTGGTGTAGCTGAACTCTTTACTGGGTGACTTGATGTAGCTAAACTCTCGTGATTTATAATGTAGCTGACCTTCTACAGGGAGACTTTCTGAATAATCTACAGAGGGAGTTGGTAATTTTCTACCAAGTGACTTGTAATACTACAGGGTGGCTTGACATAACTGGACTCTCTTACAGGGTGACTTATAATGTAGTTGACCCACTACAGGGAAACTTTATGAATTATCTACAGAGGGAGTTGGTAATTGTCTACCAAGTGACTTGTAATACTACATGGTGGCTTGACATAGCTGAACTCTCCTACAGGAAGACTTGCAACATAGCTGAACTTTCTAAAGGAAGAATTTTGTAATGTAGCTGAACTCTCTGCAGCAAGACTTGTTACATAGCTAAACTGCTAAATGCCCTACTGGGTACTTGTCTTGTAGCTGAATCGCCTACTGGGTGACTTGCAATACAACTGAACTCTCAACATGGTGACTTGTATTTTAGTCAAACCCTCTACTGGGTGACTTGATGTAAGTGAACTGTCCTACAATATTTCTTGTAATGTAACTGAACACTCAACAGGGTGTCTTGTAATGTATAGCTGATCTCTCTGCTGGGAGACTTATAATGTAGCTGAGGTCTCTACAGGGAAACTTGTATTGTAGCTGAACTCTCTACAGGGTGACATGTTACATAGCTGAACTCACCAACATGAAAAATAATTATTTTGCAATGGAGCTGAATTCTCTATTGGGTGACCTGTAAAGTGGCTGAACTCTCTACAGGGAGACTTGTAATGTAGCTGAACTCTCTACTGGGTAACTTGTAATGTAGCTGAACTTCATACATAGGTGATCTAGATGGGCTGTGGGCCCCCACTTTTGCTGGGCAATACTTGTAAGAAACAACTGAGATACTCTAATAGAGCAGTTCACCACTCCAATAGTACAGTCAATCACTCTAATAAAACAATCACTTTTATGCCTATAAACAACTGTAAGTAGTTACTTAATGTGCAATAATACAGTGAAATCATACTCTCTCAAAACTTCTACAATGTAAAAAGATTTCGTGGATGCAACCCCTTGCAGATTCTATTGAATACAATGCATAGTGTATCTATTGTATGCTCCAAACTCCATAGCATAAATTTTATTGCCAAAGTTGGACCCCCACTCATTGGCCTAGGGATGCGGCGATTATGCTGGCATAATTTTGGGCATAATAGGTATGTGTGGGAATCAGGAATTATGCTAGCATTTTGAGGTGATTATGAAGCTATTCCATTAAAAAAGATCGAGATACTCTAATAGAGCAGTCAGAAACTATAATAGAACAATCACTGAATAGTATTTACTCTAATGAAGCAGTCACATTGAAATGAAACACTCTAATACAGCAACCAGCTAAAGAATTCAAGACTAATGGAAGCTTTAAAATCAATGAAAATGGTCTGATACAGCAATAAACTGGCATTATTAGCCAATTATGGTGGCATAATTTTGGCAATTCTCAAAAACATAATACGTAGGTGATTATTTGAGCACTGCTCAAAAGCATAATGCTCAGTTTTTGGAACACAATAGCCTCATACCTACATTGACCTACTCCACTACCCCTGGCTGAACTCTCTATAGTGTGATTTGCACCGTAGTTGAGTGCTCTAATATTGTGACTGCACTTTTAGACTATTAAAATTTTTATCTTGCACTTGCTACAAGCATTTGGTTTTTCATGATACAGCTCAAAGGTTTTAAACCTGATTATTATTTTCCACTGAAATTACTTTCTAACATGATTAATCTACTTACATTTCAATTTTCAGCTCTCCTCTTTTCAACCGTTTGTCTGGTAGGTGAGATAACATTATATTTTTTATTCACAAATCTAGATCGTATGCTTGATACACATGATTAGTGTTTTGATTATAACTTGAGGTCTTTAACTCAATTATTTTCAAACCACTAAAAGGCATTCCTACGATGGTTAATCTATCTCGAACTAATTTTCAACCTGTTCCTTAAAGCGGTTTTCCCTGTATCTGTGAAAATAATTGCTTTTACATTGTAAACAATATCACACATAACCTTTACCCGATTTGTACAAAAATGGAATTGTAAATGTATAATGCTGTATGACGCTTCTACTGCTTTCCAAATTTAAAATAAATAACCTAAACCACATTCTAGTAATAATTTTTACAAGTGGTGCATAAAGAAGAAGACGAAGAAATGTACAATAAATAATAAGACAAACTTTAAATGATAGTTATACAGGCACAATGTGGAGTCTATGAAATTTATTAACTTGGAGGCCCGGGCTGTAGTGCACGAGTGAAGTGAGCACACTACTAAGGGACTGAGGGTTTATAAATTTCGTAGACTCCACATTGTGCCTCTATAACTGCTTTAGATTCTATTTTACATTATTACTTACCTCGTCCAAGGCTATTTCTGCTGTAGGCTCGGCAAAAGCAGCTGGTTTTCTTGCGATAATACTAGCACCATGGCAACTATGCATGCTCACATGACAAAATAAGCACCCTCGTTATAATTATCACTGCAGATGAAAAACAAATGCTGATTGGATAAAACTAGATTATGAGCATATGTTATGTACCTGAAGACATGGAGAATATTAGAAATCAAGGTGGAGTACACCATATATGAGATTTATTACCCACCCAAAATAGCCTAAATAGAGTTTAAGTGCACATATCTCAGTGATGGCTAGTTGAATTCAGCCCATATTTGTGACTGGATCTGGGAAAAACAATCTTAACGCCCATGCCAGCAGATTCAATTTCTCACCAAGAACACAAAGCTACGTGAATAAATTATCAAATTTCACAATCAGAACCAGCTAGACTTGAGTGATCTGCTTTTGCTGGCCGCTTTTCCCAAGCTCAGTGGTAATCCGTACATGTCATGTGGGGTCTTAATGGAGCTATGGTCAGCTTGGAAATGGCTGTATGTGGCTGTACAGCTCTGTGGTGTTGACTAAAGACCTGTGCTGTGAATTTCCTTTCATTTTAGCCGGTTTTGACACCTGAGAAGCTCATAACCTGGCCTATTTCATCCATACGCATTCCTCTTCATTTTTTTGAACAGCTTATTGCCCTCCTTCTGAGCTCCCGTCTTCCACCCCATTTGGAGCTCGCCTGACATAGTCAACATCAGATCTATAATGGCAGGATACTTAGCTGCTGGCTACTTGTACAAACGTCATATATGTCCGGTTTCCCAGACTGGGTCACATTTGCAATAGGAAGTTCCTCACCCCAAAATAGAATGAAACTGGATAATTCCTGTTCAGGAACTATAGGTAATAATAAGTGGCTGAAGCAGAAACTATAAACATTTGTTTGTAAAAATGCATTTCAGAGAAAAGATTGACAACTACAGTGTGTGTGTGTGTGTGTGTGTGTGTGTGTGTGTGTGTGTGTGTGTGTGTGTGTGTGTGTGTGTGTGTGTGTGTGTGTGTGTGTGTGTGTGTGTGTGTGTGTCAACGTTGAAACCGGGTCACTACTGCTGACCCGGATGACCCACTGACCCGGATTAATTAAAGCCGATACGTGTTTCGGCTAGTCTCGAGCGAGCGAACGAGTCTACATTTTGAGCGTTCGATTCGTGTTGAGTAAATATTGTAACTTCAGCCTAGCTGTAGGTTGAAAACCAAAAAAAAAAAAAAGGTCTTCACCTACTGACAATAGCTATCCCTCACCATAGATACCCTCAATTTCGTGCTACATACTACACTTACTAACAAATGAGCGTGGCTGAGCGTATGTTGGTAATGCGATAAGTGGGCGTGGCTCACGAAAGAGCTACGCGATAGCGTTTATAAGTTTTCACGTCGTCAAACGAACAATTTCGTTTCTCACGTGATCCAATCCGGGTCAGACCCGGATAAATTGTAAACCGGGTCAGACCCGGATGACCCGGAGAAAATGTGACCCGGATGACCCGGATGACCCGGATGACCCGGTTTCAACGCTGGTGTGTGTGTGTGTGTGTGTGTGTGTGTGTGTGTGTGTGTGTGTATGTGTGTGTGTGTGTGTGTGTGTGTGTGTGTGTGTGTGTGTGTGTGTGTGTGTGTGTGTGTGTGTGTGTGTGTGTGTGTGCATGATGTATTTGGTTATCACATTCCTACAACAGATTATATGGTTTATTATGGAATTGCAATGCCATACAGTGTAAAAAGCTGAGAAATTGCTTGGTACATTATACTATACTGAAAAAAGAACTTAAATTGGGCAACAACAACATGTATTTGCATCAATCTACAGTTTGAAGTGGCTCAACACATTTGCAAAATTTAAAGGATATTAGATCAATAATATAATTCTGCATGGAAAAATAGCAATAACTTGCTTTATTTTCATGCAAAACAAAAATAAATTACATTTTATAAACATTATTTGTAATGAGTGAAATTGTATGACTATTTTTAAGTGTCTGCATTCATAGTGCACCATACACTATATGGAAGAAGATAATATTACTTTGGTTTATTCTTTGATGATTTTTCTGTGATAGGTGGTAGGTCATGTCATCATGCAAAAGATCATATTTCAGTACCGAAATAAAATATTTTGTATTCTGTAACTTATACAGTAAATGTTAAATAATGGTTCAAAATTGACACATTTCAAACTTTGCCACTGTCATAGCAACAACCTTCTGCCATTTTGAATTGGGCCACTATTGGTAATCATGTTTGTGATACATTGGAATACAATGATGAAAACAGCTTGAACAAAGTGTTAAACAAGTGTTGAACAAGTGTTGAACAACAGGCTATAGGAGCCTTCATCATTACAAATTGGTGTTTCTGGTTAGAGGCGGTGATCATCAGGGTTGCGTGCATGGTTGACAACTCAAAATTACCTTGTTTGCCTGTACTAGGAGCTACCTATTAAATAGTGTTTGGGTGGTCAGCTGCTACTGTTGTCACTTTCAGTTAAACACAGCAGTAATGAATAGCCAGCCTAAGACACTATCCTTGTATGTGCAAACAAGGTATGCAATTAGTGTTGTCAATGCTTCATCTCTGTTCAACCCTGATGATCACCTGCCTCAAACTAGAAACACCAAATTGCAACCTTGAAGGCTCCTATAGCCTGTTGTTCAACACTTGTGTAACACTTTGTTCAAGCTGTTTTCATCTTTGTATTTCAATGTATCACAAACATGATTACCAATAGTAGCCCCATTTAAAATGGCGGTTGTTGCTATGACAAGGCATGTGTCTATTGCATGGCTATAGCATGATAGCATACAAAGTTATGAGTCATAAAAAACCTGAAAAATTGGTAAATTTTATACACTCACATGCACTATATTTGCAGGCCCATGCAGTAATATTATTATGTAGTTATTGTATTAAAAGCCATTTTTAAAGGTAGTGTACCACACAGTTATATTGTGTATTATAATGAATAATTATTTTGTGGAATTTTTGTACATGGAATTGTTTTGTAAAAAGGAATCAGTTTAATTTGTCAATGATTTAGTAAAGCAAGCCTCAAATTAAAAAACCTATTGTATGTACTTGCCATCTGATTTACATGCTTCCATTGTTTATAAATGTGTAATAATATAACAGGATACATAATTTTTCTATAGTCAATCCACCAAAATTTAATTCACACCCATCATCACAAAGTGCTGATGTTACACTAAATACCACATTTATGTGCTCTGCTACTGGTTATAATGTTAATTACCAGTGGACAATTGGATCAGGATCATTTCCTAGTAAAGTGACTGGTATAAACACCAATACCCTGGTGATCCCAGATGTGAGGTCATCTGATGATAACACCTACACTTGTACTATTAGTAATGATGGAGGTAGTGTCACATCAAATCCAGCTAAACTAACAGTTACTGGTATGACTATTAAGTGTTAAATGTTAATTATGTGATAATGAACACTTTGGTATACAGGTCTACCAGAGGTGACTGTGGATCCACCCAGTCAAAGTGTAGAGGTTACACAACCTGTCACGTTCACTACCACAGTGAGTGGTGTAGGGAAGGAGAACTTCAGTTACCAGTGGAGACACAATGGAGAAGATATTAATGGAGAGACTAGTAATACTCTCACTATTGATAGTGTGACAGAGATTGATGGTGGAACCTATGAGTGTGTGGTTAAGAATGAGTATGGATATAGTTGTACATCTAAAACTTCTAAATTAAGTGAGAAACCTTAGAGATAATTTAAAAAGTTTTATTGCATTATTTTAATCCAGGAATAAAGCCTAAAATTGTTGTTCATCCAAGTACTCAAGTAGTCACTTTAGGTATTGACAATGAAAGTTTACTACTAACTTGTGAAGCTATGGGAGTATCATCATATTATTGGGAAAGACAGGATGGTAGCATTCCATCTGGTGCTACTGGAGTGTATAGTAATACTCTAACTCTTGTTAATTTAACACCAAAAGATGCTGGCAGCTACCGATGTCTAGTTGGTGATCATGGTGACAAATTGTTCTCAGATTATGCTAGGATAATAGTTAATGGTCAGTAAATATAATATTTGGTTATATACATGTACCCTACGATAATTGATACTTGCGTGCCATATGTACATATGTGACCAGATTTGTGAAAAGGGGTCTTCCACACACATCCAATTCTATGAACTTGGAAGACCATTACTTAGTGTGCAAGTAAGATGTAAACCTGAAAGTTTTGCCATCTATTGCTCTATGTCGGTGCTCACTACTGACCAAATTACAGGTCAGTAGCGTTTTCGGAACTGAAGTTATGAATTGTCCAAGTTAGCATATTGGATGTGTGAGGAAGACCCCCTTTTGCAAATCCGGTCACAATTATGGTTGTGATGGTCACTTACACCATACTGAGTATATTGGTAGCATTTACATTTCTTATAACTCAATGGAAAATAATTTGTTTTTACAGTCAAAGTTCCAAGAATTAGCACACTTCCATCACCACAAAATATTGATCTCACACAAACTGCTACATTCACATGTTCTGCTACTGGTTATAATGTAAATTACCAGTGGACAGTTGGATCAGGATCATTTCCTAGTAAAGTGACTGGTATAAACACCAATACCCTGGTGATCCCAGATGTGAGGTCATCTGATGATAACACCTACACTTGTACCATTAATAATGATGGAGGTAGTGTCACATCAAATCCAGCTAAACTAACAGTTACTGGTATGACTATTAAGTGTTACATGTCAACTAAGTGGTGATGAACACTTTGGTATACAGGTCTACCAGAGGTGACTGTGTATCCACCCAGTCAAAGTATAGAGGTTACACAACCTGTCAAGTTCACTACCACAGTGAGTGGTGTAGGGAAGGAGAACTTCAATTACCAGTGGAGACACAATGGAGAAGATATTAATGGAGAGACTAGTAATATTCTAACTGTTGATAGTATATCAAAGAATCTCAGTGGAAGCTATGAGTGTGTAGTCAAGAATGAGTATGGGGATAATGCAGCTGCTTCTATATTAAGTCAGTTGAACAATGTCTTGTATTTTTAAACCATACGTACATGTACTTATGCTAGGTACAAAGCCTGCAATTACTGTTCATCCATATAGCCAAGCAGTCACTTTGGAATCTGATACTGAATGTTTGCAACTAACATGTCAAGCAGTAGGATGGTCATCATACTTTTGGGAAAGACAGGGTGGTAGTATTCCATCTGGTGCTGTTGGAGTGGACTCTAACACTCTCACTATTGGTAACCTTACACCAGAAGATGTTGGTCACTACCGATGTGTAATTAGTGATGGCAGTGACAGCAGCTACTCTAACTATGCCAACATTACAGTTTATGGTTAGTATACTTTAAATGCACATTATACTGAATGTGATGTCCGATGTTCATCAATGAGGCTGCAACATTAATTTAATTTTTTGACCAATTTCAAAGCTATAATACAGTCATACACTTCTGGCTTTGAAATATTTATCTCATCTTTTTAATTATATAGGGTTTGCACACGAATATACAACTATTGTTATTTACCAGGGATGACTTTTAATGACATCTGTATACTTTAGAGATGATTTCTGTGACTAGATTTAAACCAAGTACACTGTAGATGACACGAGTGACAAAATATTGTCACGGGTAACTAATCTGGTTAGATGCCTACTCATGGGTGATTAATTTATTAATAACTAAACTTCAGAGTATACCATGTGTGGCATAAACTGCTGTATTCTAGTAGTACTAGCTTTCTTGTCCCAACCATAGTGAAATAATTAATAATAAGATTATTGTTAACTATGAGTAGTCATCATTTGCAGTTTGCTGGATTTAAGGTTAAAAACAGCATCAGTTCTATATACTGTAATTGTTAGACATCAAAACACAGGGTTCTACAGATTTTAGTAACCCAAAAGGCTCTATGTTGTGGTCAGTGGCAGAGGAAACACCTTTATTTAGGGAGGGGGCTGGGGGTCTAGCTTGGTGATGCCATGGCCTACCTGTAAGGTAACTAACTGCTGACAATAGCTGCCCTCCACCAACTGTATCTCCTTTGTTATAACTACATAGTAGCTTGCTACGCTACTCCTCTGAAAAGTACTGTGACTGCTTTATTAGAGTATCTCAATCTTTCCTGCTCCATTAGAGTATCTCAAATTATTGATGCTATTGAGCTAGGCTCTCAATGACAGCTATAGATAATCTAATCCAAAACAACCAAGCTATAAAAAAAGAGTGCGACCCTCAAAAAGGCTATGGTGAAAAAAGATGTGAAATTCAAGGTGGCGGCCAAGAAATTGCTGTGATGGTAGGTTAATGGTAAAAATTTTAATAACAACAATTCAGGTGAATTTGGTGCCGCTTGGTCTTGGTACAAAATTCACCTGAATTGTTGTTATTAAAATTTTTACCATTAACCTACCATCACAGCCATTTCTTGGCTGCCACCTTGGATTTCACATCTTTTTTCACCATAGCCTTTTTGAGGGCCGCACTCTTTTTTTACAGCTTGGCTGTTTTGGATTAGATTTCACTTCTTTTTGTATTTGTATACCCTAAAGCCAGTCTATGGCCAGCTTTAGGGCTTTTTTAACCTATCTTTTTTTCTTTACCACAGGAAGAAGAAAAAGATGGAGCAGATTTAAAATAGTTTAACTAATTTCAGATTTTATCAGTAAATGTACAAAATTAATTATATAATACATACATTTATCACATGCCAATTATTCCCTACGGATAACTTGTTTGCAGATGATCTCTCTACTGGGTAACTGGAAATGCAGCTGAACTCTCTACAGGGTGGTTTGCTTATAGATTAACTCTCTACAGGATTCTCTCTATAGGTGACCGGATGCGAAAACAGGACATAATCGCATTTTTTCCAAATTCTTGTTTGTTGAGTATTTATAATCTATGTAGCCAAGTGTACCCACTTCCAAATTTTCAGCTTCATATGCCAAATACTCTGGGAGTTACAGCCCTACAAAGTAGCAACAACAGAAAAATCGATTTGTACAGCAAGTATAGGGAGAATAAATTACAGGCGCTTACAAAAACGGTTGTAACTTACCAACGGATCGAGGTACAGAGCCAAACGTTTCACCATCGTGTTCACCATGAACAGGGGAATAAATTACTGGGTACGTTTTTCCTTTACTCGCTCTTCTTCACTGCATACAAAGACGAAATTCATGAAGAAAAATCGATCGCATACGATTGCTTCGACATGACATAAACAAACGCTCGTAACGTACGTGTGCTTGGGTCTACTGCAACGAAACAAAGAATTTCCAACTCCTCATTAGCAGGCGAATAAGATGATATCCAGGTTTTTATTGTTAGTCCCTTCCTTCACTAAAAAAGAGGGGTTAAAAAATTTTACGGAATTTTTCAATAATACACAAGTATTTCACCCAATGTATTCAATGCCTTATTATATAGTATAAGGCATTGAATACATTGGGTGATCATGAAATACTTGTGTATTATTGAAAAATTCCGTAAACTGTAAATTTAGGCTTGAGCGATTATGTCCCTTTTTCGCAGATCCGGTCACAAATTAGGATGACTTGTTTCTAGCTGAACTCTCTGCAGGGTTATCTGTTTGTAGTTAAACTCTCCGGGTGATTTGTTTGTAACTGAACTCTTTACAGGATGATTTTGTTTGTAGCTGAACTCTCTACAAGGTGATTTGTTTCTTACTGATCTCTCTACAGGGTTACTTTGTCTGGCTTATCTCTCTAAATGGTGATTTGTTTTTATAGATCTCTACAGGGTGATCCTTCTAGCTGACCTCTCTACAGGATGACTTGTTTGTAGCTGAACTATCTGCAGGGTGGTTTGTTTGTAGCTGAACTCTCTACAAGGTGATCCTTCTAGCTGATCTCTCTACAGAATGACTTGTTTCTAGCTGATCTCTCTACAGGGTGATTCGTTTGCAGCTGAACTCTCTACATGGTGGTTTCTTTGTAGCTGAACTCTCTACAAGGTGACTTCTTCTAACTGATCTCTCTACAGGATGAATTGTTTGTAGCTGAACTCTCTACATGGTGGTTTCTTTGTAACTGAACTCTCTACAAGGTGACTTCTTCTAGCTGATCTCTCTACAGGGTGATTTGTTTGTAGCTGAACTCTCTACAGGATGACTTGTTTCTAGCTGAACTCTCTACAGGGTGATCTGTCCGTAGCTGAACCCTGTACAGGGTTATTTGTTTGCAACTGAACTCTCTACATAGTAGTTTCTTTGTAGCTGAACTCTCTCTACAAGGTGACTTCTTCTAGCTGATCTCTCTACAGGGTGACTTGTTTCTAGGTGAACTCTATACAGGGTGACTTACCTGTAGCTGAATTATCTATCATATTAACTGTTTGTAATTGAATTCCCTACAGAATAACTTGCCATGTAATATAATTCTAAGTTATAAACGTAGCTGAAAGCTCTATTAGGGTGACTGTTCTATTAGAGTATCTCGATCTTGCATTTGCTACACGTAGTTGCCTTTCAAATCATAACTCAGTGGTTTGTAATCCGATTCCTCTGTACTACTGTAAGGGAGTTTCTATGATGATTGTTCCAGCTACATACTGATTTTCAGCTCATTTTTCTAAGCGGTTTTCCTGGTAGACGTGAAAACTAATAGTTTTTTTATTCATAAAATCGATCGCGTAATTTTGACACAGGTTGAGTTTTGTGTCATATCTCCATGGTCTTTATCTCGATTCCTTTCAAACCACAATAAGGCACTCCTACGATGGTTACTTCATCTACATATATATTTTCAACTAATTCCTCCAAGGGGTTTACCCTGTAGGCATGACAGACCTTCGACCTTGTTGTACGCAAATAATCGGTCATAACTCCTCATCGGATTCCTACCAAAGGTGGTACTGAGATCCGCCTTAATGATCCCTTTAAGTGTGCCAAATTTCAGCCCGATCCGAGCACGCATTCGTGTTTTATGGTGGATTTTGCGAAGTGTCACTATGCGAAATGAAGATGAAGAAGAAAGAATGAAGAGATTAAAACGAAATTTTGTTCGCTCGTATCTCGGAAATGGCTGGAGCGACTTCCTTCAAATTTGGTATGTAGACTCCCCTAACTGGCCGACACTTCTGTAGCAAATTTGGTTGCAATGGGATTAAGGATCACAGAGCTACATAGGTGTGAAAATTGCATTTTCTTCCTGTTAATATACTCACGGTGTGGCGCGACAGCTTCTTGGGCCACACGACACTACCGTGTGTCTTGATCACGGTGTGACGCGCCCATATCAAAACTACTCTGTACATTTTGTCAAATCACAGCCAAAACCTCAATGGTCTAATTTTTTTTTCACAGAATTCTAAGTTTTACCTTTAAGGCCACCACAATGGGGTAGTGCTAAAAGCCGGAACGGAATAGAACGGAACGGAACCAATTAGGGCACGCGCCAAGTAGAAAAATTGTTTCATATGGATTTTGCATCGTTTCCAACTGCCACACAGTGACTAGAATTGTGCTAGAGTTCATTTCCTTCTACTTATACGCAAGCTAGAAATCACGCTCTCGAAGTTTCTATTTAATGCCCGCCACGTGGCATGTTGTGCTCTTACCAATCCATCAAATTCTGTTTAATCCTGATGTAGAATTGCTTCCTTATCATTGTAAAATGTAAACTACTGTAGTATTTTCATGTTATAGTCGTGTCCAACTCTTTAGTAACAGCAAGAGTCCATAATAAAAAAAGTTATTATGGACTCTTGGTAACAGTGAGGATGGTTTTCTGAAGTCTTCCAGCATGGGCAATAATTTACGAAAGTTAACCACAGTGCATGTTAGTGGCTGTGAATCATATGCTTACAGTGCTTACAAAATAATAGTTTAGCAGGTTAAATGATAGTTTTTCAGCGTAGGTAGTAGCAAAACGCTTTCGTGCAGTGGGCATTAAATAGATACTTCGAGCGAGCGATTTCTAGCATGCCTACAAGTAGAAGAAAACTAACTTCATCACAATTCTAGTCACTATGTAATGGTAAGAAATGGTGTACAATCTGCAAAAACGATTTATTAACTTGGAGCGCGCCCCGTTCCATTCCGTTCCGGCTTTTAGCACTACCCACTACAATGAGATAACTTGTTTCTCATCAACTTCCCATAGAATAGCACATGCGGGCGGACGGGTTTTCTCATTATCTCATTATTGCACAAAGCCATAGCTTATTTGTACAAAACCAGTATAATAATCCTTTATTTTAAGTTATTGGCAGGGTGCACACCAAGCACTGGTGCACACTGAGGGTAAAACTCTGAGTGCACATAAACTTCAACTTCAGTAACAAACTTTCAAGTCCTTTACGAGAGTTCCACCAGTCTTGGGGTCATGTACACAGCAGCAGCAGCAGCAGCGGCAGCAGCAGCAGCAGCAGCAGCAGCAAACAGCAGCAGTGTTAGCACGTTTAGGCTGGTCAGTCTTATTAGGGGGAGGGGCTGTGCAAGCTTGTAGCAAAAGTAGCAACACTAAAGCTACTATGACTCTTAGATATGATGGCCCTACACATAGTGCATGCAGGTCATGGTACCAATACTAGTGTATAGTCTAATGTACACTGTAGAACTCATTGTTGATGCCTTGGTGGTTGTTGATACTCCAGAAAGCACTCTAGTCAACACAGAAGTAAAAAACACTCATAAATGGTGTCTGTATCTCAATGGAATTGCAGTTGTTCATGGAAATAGTGCTTTTCTACGTGATAAACCCACTACCACAACACTTCAAAAAAAGCCATGCTGCAATCTCATGCAATAATGAGGTGCATGGGAAAAATAAAATTTTGGTGCGGGCAGTTGATGAGAAACAAGTTATCTCATTGTAGTGGCCTAATTCTAAAGAATTAATCATTAAAAAGATGTAATATCTACTTTATAACCATTTCACTACCTCAGGTTTGTCAAACAAGCTGATTAAAAAAAAAACCTTGTCATTTCTTGTAATTCCCTTGTCCAATACAAAATACATGTGTTTTGTAATATGTTCAGAAAACACAGAAGTACAGGTATTAGCACCCATAATTTCTACAGCACATTATACAATGAAAGAAAGCCCATGAATTGCCCTATACAATGCCGCCTGTACTGGGGTTGTAACATTACCACAGTGTCACTTATTCATTGTTGATTACGGCATAATGTTCACTCCATACAAAAGCCTATTGGAGAAATTGATTATGCGGGTGGACAAATCCCTAAAGTACAGACTGTTATCCTCCACCAAATCCCCAAAACTTGGTATCATTGTATGTGTTGAAGCGTACTGATTAAGAATCCACCCGTACTGAGTGTTTAACTGGTAATTTTACCGAGAAGTACTCGAAAAACCTTGTTTTCCCAGCATTTTTTAACGTACCTGATGATGTGTAATTCACCAGAACAATGCTCTTTCGGCCCTTCCCATTCATCTCAGAGCAAAGTCTAATATACCACAGGACTTAATTGACATTAATGAATATGATAAACCAAACGGTGTTTCTGTAAACTGAAGTATGCGGAAGTTATAGTGGTTTGTTTACGAGGTGGTGTAATTTTTACTGGAAACGGGCAAAACCTTGCAGAATAAGGTAAATTTGACATTAGTTTTGATATGCGGATTCTTGGGCCGCACGACACACTACCGTGTGTCTTGATTTGGCTAAGCCCCTCTGTAACCTTTTTGACAGGGGGCTAGAACTCCCTTGCCCCCCCCCCCCCCCCCCCCTCCACCATCCCTGGTTGTGGTGCCTGAGTGAAGCGAGGGTGCTACTACAGAGCCTGAAGGCTTCTAAATTCCATGTAACACTGTGTTTCAATGTCTAACTTATTCAGACCACTGCTCATTGTTGCACTTTCACAACTGCTTGTGACACAAGAAATATAGCATTCATTATATGAACAAGCCCAATACATCCCCTTGTATATGCTTTGTAATGGCACTTGCTATCCAGTTAAAAGCCTATGTGTTGTCAGTAATACAGGAACGTAATTGCCGTATTTTGGATCACCTCAGAGACAAGGATCTAATGAGTTGAAAACAAGGGATTTACAGGGTTTACTTACCTGTAAGTAGCCATTGAAATTCGAGTATTTTGTCTAAGCAATATGTGAACCATGGCTACAAAACATGTTGCGCTTATGTGCACTCCATCAGAGAGATATACTGTTGGTAAACCATGAAGCTAAAGCCAAGGTGTTTATTAATACTATATTGCTGATGACTGAGGAGCAGGTGTGTACATATGTAACTACTATACACTAAATAATTATAACAGACAATGCAGACTAATTCAATAAAGAAACTTACACTTAATTCAACATAGTTTGGCGTGGCAGAAATGCTGGTAGAATTCTTGAAGTCCTCCTGCTTGCTCAAAATGGACTTAGCAAACATATTTCCATATATCCCCAGGACTTGTCTGTCTATATCAACAAACATAGGAGCAATGTTACCTGCTGCCATCCACCATTTAAGTCGTCAGGTGTGTCTACCAGTGGATATAGACTTTTACTAGATGGGGTAATTGATTGTTTAGTGCAGGGTTGGCTATTAGCCTGCACTAGTTCAGGTGAATTGACATACTACCACAGTCAATTGTTTGCCTGCCTCGGGTCAATGGCCATGACATAGTAATATGTAACGTGGCCTCATATATGAGAATATATGTGACCGGATTAGTGAAAAGGAGCCTTTCATAAACATTAAATTTACGAACTTGGCAGAACATAACTTAGTGTTCAAGTAACATATAAACCTGAATTTTTCTCCATCCATTAAACTTTGTTGATGCTCAGTACTGAACAAATTTGAAGTCAATAGCTTTTTTCTAATAGTTATGAATCATCAAAGTTGATAAATTGGATGTGTGAGGAAGACCCCTTTTGGTAACACATATACTTAGTTAGATGAGTATAATGCTTACCTCAGATAGGTATATCTGTGTTTTGGGGTGTATATATACAACAAGCAGCTCCTTTGAAGTTTGACATCATCATTGTATATAATATATATAATATATACCTGAAACAAAAACAGCCTTGGGGCTGTAAAAAAAAAGACGCTGCCAAGCAAAGTAGGATCAATCAAACAAGCTTATTCAACATGACTGGTAATAACAAGGACTGATATCAAGTTGCAGCCAGGTGAATGCAGTATTACCCATTCTCTTTGTATCTATATAATAAAACTAGAGCAAATACACATGCAACTGTTATTAAATTGTCATTTGGCCGCTTTTTTTTGTAGTGTGTGATTTTAAAAGTGACCAAATGACAATTTAATAACAGTTGAATGTGTATTTGCTCTAGTTTTATTATATGGATACAAAGAGAATGGGTAATACTGCATTCACCTGGCTGCAACTATATCAGTCCTTGTTCTTACCAGTCATGTTGAATAAGCTTGTTTGATTGATCCTACTTTACTTGGCAGCGCCTTTTTTTTACAGCCCCAAGGCTGTTTTTGTTTTAGGATAGCACACATATTTGTCACTGAGCAAGACCAAAAAAATTAATGCATAAAGCTAATAGCTAATTCCATGTTTGGATATCACAACAGCTTAAACAGTTATTGTGTGTGCTACATCATAGCTTGGGAAATGAAGTGGCAAAACCAAAGAATGTAATTTGGTACAGGTAGGCAGGTACTTGTCTGTGTTGCAACCTCAGTAGGGTATGGCTTCTAGGCACCATTAAAACCATCAGTGAACAGATTGAGTAAAGGCCATTTCCCTACAGGTGAGTATATGCCCCAAACTTCTTATTATACTGGATTGTCCCTTGAAATGCACAAACAAAGCTGTATTGTGAGTTGCGTTAGCTACTTCAGATCCATTATTAAATAACAACTGAACAACAAACACTACAAGAGTAGCACGTATGATAGCAAGTTCATTGATGTTACTACACTGATCATGTTCACTTAGCATTGACATTTATGGCCAAATTTGCACCGAGTTCACTGACTGTAAATGAACGCTACTGTAGTTAGAGGTGTCTTAAATTTAAGATAGGGTTCTAAAAGACCACAAAATAAATCAGCAATTAGTGTAGGCGACATTATTATCCTATGAGTGCATGTATAGAAATTAACTCACCACTTCCCAGAAAAACGGCAGGTCATAATCGAGCAAAACTACTCCATATGTTTAATCACATATCAAAGCTTGTCCCCTGAAGCACAAGAGTGAATGAATCACACTTTGAGAAAATTGCTTATGGTGGCTCTCGCAAGACAGGTGGAGTTCCAAGATTAGTACTGAAGAAACTTAACTAGCCAAAGAACTTGTGATAGCAAATCTAAGGCTGTAGAACTATCACAGTCTAAGGTATAAGAGTAAAAAAAAGGGCAGCTCACACTAACTAGTATGCGAAGGAGAAGCAAAATTCCATACGGTGTTACTAAAATATAACAGGGATTACTTACTTAGTAATACGCTTATTTATGTAGTATGGAAGACCCTCCTTATAACTCCAGGAGGCCCCTCCTTATAACTCCAGGAGGCCCCAAGCAAGCAAATATGGCAGTCAGTGTCTATCTTTCTTTAATCATAAGAGAGCAAAATCACTACAACCACAACTGTGACATACAGAGGCTCTATCAAATGTGATGGCATAGAATAAAAATGGGAGGTTATGCACACCCTGGCCAATTACTGTTTTTTAGTACATTTAAATATTTGGCCTTAAATGAAGCAGTTCACCAATTTTGAGCATCACTGTCCCAGTTTTACCCTTAAAATACCCCCAATGAGCATAAGCTATTTTGCATAGAATAAAATTGGAAGCATGACCAATGCATCATATGAAAGTACAATAATAAAAGAAAATCAATTACAACTGTTGTTTCTTGTAACATAATCAACCCATCGTTCTTCAGGGATAACATTTCGGCACATCTGAGTTAAATGCGTCAGTTTGGTAGCAGTTATTTCGCGCGTTTTCTTCAGTTGGTCATATGTATCACTTTCTAAGGGGAAAACATTAATATCTGCTGTATACCCCGAGTTCAGTGTTAAAGGTGACTTCTTAGATCTCCCGCCATAACACCCTTCATGTACTAACATAGTGGCATTTCCAGTGTTTGGAGATGTAACTATCACAAAGTCATGAAGTTCACGAATACCAGGTAACTTGCTGTATTTAGCACTAATTTTTTCTCGCCAATTGTAAATCAAGTCACCTTTCACTAGTTTAGCTGTAATATGATTAGGTTGGGACATTACGTTTACAAGCTCACTGGTGTTGAATACATCAGAAGAGTTAAATGCCTTTGATGTAATTGAAAACACTCGATCTACATCAAACTTTGTATGGCCAGCCACAAGAAACGAGAAGCGCAAATAATCCAAGTATTTTTGCTGTATTGTTTCCATTCCCCATTCCATAAAATAGGCATTTTTATTAGTGCTTCCTGTATTGTCTAGAAATATATGTACCCGTTTAATCCATGATGGGAAAGCAGCATTGCTCCTGATGTAGTCCATTAAAAGTGATATAGTATGATCCGTATTTTTTGGACCAATTGTTTCGTCAAAAATGTATAGCATCGAGTGGTCCTCTCGATGATCCACAACCCCAAAAATATCGTGTGACAGTTTTTGTAAATAATATGTACTGCCAGGCTGTGGAGACAACCCCCAGTATGGAACAAGCTTCTGCATTTGAAAATCCACGCTAAGAACTGCTGTAAAATTATGTCGAAGATTTTCCAGTGTTTCATTTTCTTCATTGCTTTTATTCTGTTTGTTTTCTAGTTTACAAATTTCTTTCCATTCCATTTGGCATCGACTTTTTACCTCATTGTAATAATCATGTGATTGTTGCGCTTGCTGTCGATGTACTTTCACTTGTTCATTTATCTGAGCCATTTCATCCTCAATAGACTTTTGTTGATCTTCGTCAGCAGAACCTGTCTGACGAATACGATTTAAAATAGTTTGCTTGGATCGTAATAACTCTTTTTGCTTGGCACAAGTATCACAGTAATCCAGTTTATGGGGATATATGGCATGTTTTGGTTTTTCCTTTTTTAGCCAGGCACTTGCTGAATAATTTGACATGGTAGACTTGTGTTGCTCCTGTTGTGCTCGGTTAAATTCACCAACCAATGATTGCTTCACTCTTTCTTCATAGTTACTCACGCCAACCTTAGGAGTTTGGATTGTTCTAAATTTAGGTAAGAAATAATGGGTGGACGAGGAGCTTTCAGCACTTCGTCCATTTGGTTGAGAGTTTAAATCAACGAAGTTCAGAAATTCTTGTTTTGTATCGACTTTGGCAGCATGTGAAACACTTCCTGCTGAACCATGACGTTCATGTGGGTACCGAACCATTACAGTACTTGAATTATCAAGCTGTTTCCACCATGCCATGAAAGATATGTCACAACCCTCTGGCATTACCACATTCTGACCTAAATTTTTTGAGATAACTTCTGATTTGGTAAATGACCGAAGCGGTTCACTGAACTGCTTCTTTTTGATTTTTCTCTGTCTAGCTAACCGTTGAAAGGAAATGCCCAAACCGTGATGAACACACCGACAGCAAAACAAATAGTTACCTGTGGCATCAAATATGTTATTCCTTATCCAATCATTTTGTTTCACCAGATCTCTGTAGTGTTCTTTATCTTGCTTTTTAGGGTGGGGATTTATCAGTTTCCTTCGTTTCAGTTCACTTCCCTGCCTTTTCATCTCTTGAAATGTAGTAGCATATTTCTCCAGTACTGGAGCACAGCTTTTACAAACGTTTTTATTCCATGTACTCTGTTCAACGTGACATGCCATAGCCTGGCTGCTTGACGTACTGGGTTCATTATCACCGAGTGCCTTTGCAAATCGCGTGACAATCTGTATGGATTTCTACAGTTTCCTGTAACATATCGGTGCTTCTTATTGGATTTTCTACCTATCCTTGTGGAAGATGAACTGTCGGGCGTTTCACTGATAGAAGTACTAAAATCATCACTACACAAAGCATCTTCATCGTCATCTTCATCACACAAATCTTCGCTAGAACTAAAACAATCGTCTTGCTCTTCTTCTTGCAACATATCTTCTTCCTCAACACTGGCACTTCGTCTTATACGCTTTTGACAGATATCGTAATCCTCATCTTTATCAGACAAATCTTCGCTAGAACTAGTGCAGTCATTTTCCTGTTCTTTTTGTAGCACAACACTTTGTTGTACACGCTTTCTACCTCGCTTTCTACAAACGTCCACCATTTTACTTTAGTGTTTCCAAATAATGCCAACTTTGGGCTCGAACTAGATTAGGGTGCGCTTAATAATGGTCTAAAGTTTTGTTTTATTACCATGCTTCGTTTATGAGATATAGCGTAAGTATCCATGCTTGTTTTTCGCTACTTTTAAACGCTTTTTTCTGGATAATGTATGGTGTGCGTAAGCTCCCATTTTTATTCTATGTCATCACAAATATTAGAATACACAATTTTTATATTCTAGTTACAACATTGACCTAAGTGTAATGTTTATTGTTTGTCACATTAATCAAAGCTCTTGTTACAAGCTACTGACATCATCACATCACGTCCTTCCCTAGTTAAGCTCGTCCCGAGCGTCATGTTTTAGAACATCCAAGGACTTGTTCTTCTGATGACTCCTCAATGAGTATGGACATTTGTTTGGCCTAGATGGTTCACTTCTCTGTTCCTGGCTCTTAGTAGCTACAAATGTCTGATCCTTCTCCTCTGACTCAGGACTATTGCTTGACTCTGTACTGTTGGGGACAGGCAACACATCATTATCAACCTGAGAATTTGTCTGGTTTTCATGTCCATGTGTTAGATCAGTAGGATTATTATACGTGCTTGAACGTTCAACTTCTACATCAATTTCTTCCAACTGCCTTTGCACTTGTTTAGGAGGTCTGCCAGGCTTTGATCTCCTTCCACCATACCAGTAAAAGTCGGTAGGAAATGTAGGTGGACATTTGATGACCCTAGATTGATGCACTTGGATAGATGGGTCTGTAGGGAAGAAAACCTTGACTGCTGTAATATCTGGATTATCACATGAGGTGATTCGATAAGTCCATGCCAAGGTCTTGACAGCTTACGTTGTTTCCCTGTCTCGTCTTGTGGGAAGTGAATCAGAACCCATTCTCCTAGTCTGAGTCTACTTGGTTTAGCACGCTTATCATATCCAGTCTTTTGATGTTTCTGTGCTTTTAAAATTGATTTGGCTGCTAAGGCTCTAGCTGTTGATAGGGATAGTACTAGTTCTTCTCGATAATCTGCCACATCAGTTAGCTTCAATGACTTAGATGGTAAAGTGGCAGCCTCTGTTGGATGATGGCAATCAAATCCAATGAGCAAGAATGACGGTTTTTCACCGGTTGACGAATGTGGTGTGCTGCAGTAAGCCCACAGGACTCCTGATAAGTATGTGTCCCACTGCACTCCAAATTTGGAAACATGTTTCCTTAACATAGTCTTCAAGGTTCGGTTGAACCGTTCTATCATCCCATTGGACTGGGGGTGGTGTGCAGTGGTATTCAACTTTTTCATTCCAAGCAACTTGCACACATCCTGCATAAGACACGACAGCAGGTTTGTACCTTGGTCTGATAGCAATGCCTCTGGTACTCCAAACATTGGCACTATTTCTTGAGCCAAGAGCTTAGCAATTCTTTCAGCCTTCTGGTCAGGTGTAGCATAAACCATTGGCCATTTGGTAAAGAGGTCTTGAAATACAATTGCGTATTTATTGCCATTAGCTGTCAAAGGTAGCTCCATGATATCAATGCTAGGTTGCATTGGGGATCTTTACATAGTAAAGAGCTGATTGTGTCAGGTTTACTATTATCACTGCTAGAAATGTGAGCAACTTGAATTTCTGAACTGGCCTCCGAGTCAGGTAGTGCGGGTAAGACAGGTTGCCGTGAAAGTGCATCAGTATGTTGATTATTTATTCCTGCCCTGTGAATTATTTCCATTTTCTTAATTCCACTTCCGTATAACTTGCTCCACCATCGAGCATGTTGCCCAGTGAGATTAGGCGCCCCTAGAATGGCCTTTACAGCTGCATGATCTGTTATGACAGTCACATTGTGACCATAAAGATAATATCTAAAATGAGTAACTGCCCAAACTACTGCTAACGTTTCTAGGTTTGTGATGGCATAGTTGGACTCAGCTGTGGATACTGAACGGCTAGCATATGCTACTGGATGTAACTTCTTATCACCTTGGTACTGTGACAGTATGGCTCCCAAGCCTTGTTTGCTAGCATCAGTTTCCAGTGTGAAATCCTTATCAGAATCTGGATAGGCAAGCACGGGTGTTGTTAATAATCTGCTCCTTAAACTTTCAAAGGCTACTTCACAATCATCTGTCCATTGGAAAACTGCTCCCTTCTTAGTGAGTAAATACAATGGGTGAGCAATCTTAGCATAACCCATAACAAAACAACAATAATGAGATGTTAGCCCAAGGAACTGTCTCAACTGCCTCAAGTTAGTGGGAGTGGGAAAATGCCTTACAGCGTCCAAATTCCTGTTATTTGGCTTCAGTCCAGATGGTATCACCAAATGACCCAAGTAATCTACTTCATCACAAACAAATTGCATTTCTTTGGGTTAAGTTTCAAGCCTGCTCTCTTTAAACGATTAAACACAGCTCTCAGGTGAACGACATGATCATGCAAGGATTCTGAAAAGACTATTACATCATCCAAATAGACTGATACAAATTCTTTGCCACTGTCAGACTGTATTCCATGTAATACTCTCTGCATTAAATGCTGGAACACAGCAGGTGCATTCATTACACCGAATAGCATCACTCTGAATTCATACAATCCCTGGTGGGTAATGAATGCTGTCTTCTCTTGGCTGTTCTCATGAACTTTAATTTGCCAATACCCTGATGCAAGATCTAAAGTCGTAAAACACTTGGATTTCCCCAACTGGTCTAAAAGGTCATTGATTCTTGGTAAAGGGAATAGGTCTGGCTTGGTAACAGAGTTAAGAACACGGTAATCTACACAAAATCGTAGTGTTCCATCCCTTTTCCTTACCAAGACAACGGGACTGGACCATGGGCTCTTAGATGGTGTGATTACTCCACTTCTCTGCATCCTCTCTAGTTGATTTGCTATCTCTTGGCGGGCAGCAAAAGGTGTTCTTCTCACCGACTGTTTCTTAGGGGTCTCATCATTGGTGTCAATCTCAAATTCAATCAGGTCAGTTTCCCCTCTCTCATCCTCTTCTAGACTAAATATGTTATGATACTCCACTAACAGATCTTCTAAAGGTAAGTGCTCTTCTGACAGTAGTTTGTTTGACTCCCTCAGCATCTTGCTCATCTGTTGTTGTCTCCACTTAATTCGTTCAACTATTTCTCAGATTGTAGGCTGATACCATACAGGTTTACTTGATCTAGTAGGGGCTTTACTGCCTCCTCAACTGACCCTTCACAGACAACAGGTAAGTCTTCATCTTTGGCAACAACTAACTCCACTCCAACAACTTGACCTAAGTCCATACCTTTCTGTAACTGGTATGTGGACTTTCCAGTATTGGCTACCACTACTGCAGAAGAGCCATCCTCATTTACCTCTATAAGAGACTCTATAATCTTTAATGAGGTGTCCAGTGAATCTGAAGGCTCTAACATAAATGTGCCTATTTCATTCAGAACTTGTACTGGTACTACTGCAGTGAAATTGGCAGGCAAACGTACAGTTTTAATCAGACTCACTTGTGAGATATTACCCAATTCTTGCTTGAGAACACATTCTAGTTCACTTGGCTCTTGTAAACTAGGCTCATCATTCATGTCACTTCCCAAGGTTTGTGCTGGTTCAGTAACAGGGGTGGTGTTATTAGCCAGCTCTCCTGGTGTGTGAGTCTCCCCTGACCTTAATTCCATAGTAGTCACTGCCCCCATACTGACTTGGGACTCCATGTCCTGGTCTTCCCCAAGTGGCAGAATATCCTTCTTAATAGAGATAGTAATGGGTGTTATTGTAACAGGACCTTTCTGTACAACCTGCACATGAGGGTGATAGCTGACTACACCTAAGGTACGGCATACAGCTTCAGACAATAATAGTGCATCAGGAGCTACTAACTTGATATATACAGTAGTACACAATCTATTCTCACCAAAACTGATGTTCAGGTCTATCTGCCCTTCTAATGTTATGGGCTTTTGATCATATGTATATGCCCTCTGACCCGTTGATCTGATCTTGCTAGCCTCTAACCCTGCTGTTGACACAATGTGGTAAAGCAGATCACCTCGGACAATGGTTATGTCTGATCCCCTATCTATCAATCCAGTGACAGGAACTCCTTCAATTTTTACCTCTACACATCAAGATTCTCTACCATTATCACTGTAAGACCTTGTCCGGATCATCTTGTTATCTTTCTTCTCCTGAGCACCTGTCTTTTTACCTTGACTTTCAGTTTTGCGAGAGTGATTGTCACGAGCCAAATGATTTTGGCTGTCACACAAATAACACCTCAAAGATTGCTGCTTCCCAAATGATTTATGTTTGTTCCAGTCACCTCCAGATTTCTGGGTACTGTTGTAACTTTTTTGTAGTGATCTTTTATTAACAATGATGATGATCTATCACTCTTCAAATACTGTTGTTTCTTCTTTAACTCAGCCAACCTCCTCTCTTCTTTCTTCGCTGCTACACACAATTCTCTATAGTTCTGAGAACCAGATACTGATGGTGACTCTATCAAAGTGTATGACAGACCTTCCTGTGATTGTCCATACAATAGCATATCTCTAGTTTCTGCTGACAGATTTTCACGACCAAATGCCGTTTGAAATACTTTCTCCAATCACCGTATAAAATCAGATACAGTCTCACTTGGCTTTTGGCTAGTGTGTCGAAAATCCAAAGCTGCTATTGACTGATTTCCAGGGTCAAGACGTTCCCTCAATGCTTTTATGGCTGTATGATAAGTGGCTTTGTCTTTGGAATCCAATAATTTCCATTCTAGTAGTGTTCGGCCTCTCAGGTGACCAGCTAACTGCATTAATGACTCATCCTCTGTCCAACCGTTCCAGCTAGCAGCACGCTCCAGTATCGGTATCTAGTCATCAATTGTGATCCGACTGTCTTCTGTGGTAAACTCATCTATAGGGGGAGCTTTCCCATGACGTTGTTGTATGTGACAGTGACCAAGCAGGGAAGTAACAGTTGGAAATCCACTACTTGTTGTACCAACGGAACTGATAGGCCTGCTATAGAATAAAGTGTTAGACAATGACACATATGGATTGGTTACCACATTCACCCCTGAACTACTAGAAGGGCCCACAGGTCCAAATAACTCATGTGGTTGCCACTGTGAAGGCTGTACTGTAGACTGGTGTAAATATCCACCTGTATGTTGCTGATTATTTGTTGAAAGTTTGGATGTAGATTGCATCACGCCTGACTGAAGAAATGGGACATTGCTGGTAACACTTGTTTATCTCAAGAAGTCTACATGACTTGTCCTTACCTCCTGGGGGTCAAGTAATACAGAAGACATGGTACATGTGGTACTAGGGGTTACACTAGCAAATGACAAAACTGGTAGAGTTGACAAACTTGTCATACCTGTTCCTTCTACCTTCAGCCTGGTTAGCTCCATTTCTACCTCATTCAGTCTGTCTTGTACTAGTTTCATCTCTTCCTCCTTTTCAAACATCAGGTTGTCATGAACTGTAAGCTGCTTGCAATTTATCTGCCAAAGCTCTTTAATCCTTTCTGTACCCTTTTTGACCTCCTCCTGGAGTTTGTATACCTGTGAACATGACAACTGTAAATGTTGTTGGAGGGATTCCTTTTCAGCAGCCAATTTTTCACTTTGGTGCTCTCTAACTCAATGACCTCTTGGGCTTCCAGAAGTCTCTGTTGTTGTGCTGACAATTCCTTTCTCGGACACACTATTTCTTCCTGAGCTGATTGTAACTGCAGTCATGTATTTGTCAACTCAGTTTTCATTAGACTCAGGATTTCCTCCACACATTTTTCTTCTAAAGAAAAACTCTCCCTCTTCTCACTATCTCGGGCTGGTGATGTCCTTGATGAACCTGACACCAAGGTTGGAACTGAAACTTCACTTCCTGGAGCTAGTGATGTTCCAGATAGCTCCTCCTTCAAGACTGGAACTCTTAGAAACATACCATCCATATCTTGCAGTGACAATTCTTCTCCTCCCTCAGTCTCTGTGGCCACTACTTCAACATTGGAAGGGTCATGGTTATTGTCATGCAGTTTACCACACACCATTACTAACAGGTCACTACTTGAGGCTGTAGTGGGAAAGTCCAAGACCCCTGCAATTTGTTGCACTTGGTATAACTGGAGTCTCTTTGAATTGAGAGGAAAGGTCACAATTGCTCTTTCCATTTGCAGTTCCTCCATAAAGGTTAAAGCCTAGCAACACTCTGGAATCTCTTAGCAAACTGTCTGTAAGCTTATTCCTGCTAGCTACTGCTGAACTACTTCTCTAACAGTCTCACCTCCTGAAAGGCAGTGTCCTCCTGCTGGTCTGTGCCAAATCTCGGTAGGACCTCCACTGTAGCATGGAAGACCCTCCTTATAACTCCAGGAGGCCCCAAGTAAGCAAATATGGCAGTCAATGTCTATCTTTCTTTAATCATAAGAGAGAGCAAAATCACTACAACCACAACTGTGACATACAGAGACTCTATCAAATATTAGAATACACAATTTTTATATTCTAGTTACAACATTGACCTAAGTGTAATGTTTATTGTTTGTCACATTAATCAAAGCTCTTGTTACAAGCTACTGACATCATCACATATAACAATATACCAAAGGTTTTGTTGTATCACAAGTTTTTTTTTTAAAGTATAGTTTTAAAGGTAGGTTTTAGGTGTGCGTTCTATTAGGGTTAGTCGCTCTTGTAAATAATTCAAGGTAATTGCATGCCTTACTTTCCTTGGCCACACGACTCATTACTGTGAGATTCATATCATAATAATTATAAAGCTTGATGGCATATGATATAGGGTCTTTCTATATTGTGGCAGCACTCGCCATGCAGTAAACGTGCGCACAACAAAACATTGAAAATCATTGTCAGCTCAAAAACTTTCTTATAAATACTCATCTAATCCAAAACAGCCAAGCTGTAATAAAAGTGTGTGGCCCTCAAAAAGGCTATGGTGAAAAAAAATGTGAAATGCAAGGTGACGGCCAAGAAATGGCTGTGATGGTAGGTTAATGGTAAAAATTTTAATAACAACAATTCAGGTGAATTTGGTGCTGCTTGGTCTTGGCACAAAATTCACCTGAATTGTCATTATTAAAATTTTTACCATTAACCTACCATCACAGCCATTTCTTGGCCGCCACCTTGCATTTCACATCTTTTTTCACCATAGTCTTTTTGAGGGCCGCACACTTTTTTTACAGTTTGGCTGTTTTAGATTAGATTTCACTTCTTTTTGTATTTGTTTACCCCTAAATCGGCCTATGGCTGGCTTTGGGCCTTTTTAAACCTATCTTTTTTCTTTACCACAGGATGAAGAAAAGATGAAGCAGATGTTAAATACTTTAAATATTTCTGAATTTATCAGTAAATGTACAAATTATATATATAATACATATATTTATTACAGAACTCTCTGCATGGTGGTTTCTTTGTAACGTAACACTCTACAAGGTGACTTCTTCTAGCTGATCTCTCTACAGGGTGATTTGTTTGTAGCTGAATTCTGTACAGGTGATTTGTTTGCAGCTGAGCTGTTTACAGAATGATTTCTAGTAGCTGAACTCTCTACAACGTAACTTCTTCTAGCTGATCTTTCTACAGGGCGATTTGTTTGTAGCTGAGTTTTCTACAGGGTGACTTGTTTGCAGCTGAACTCTCTACATGGTGGTTTCTTTGGAGCTGAAATCTCTACAAGGTGAATTCTTCTAGCTGATATTTCTACAGGGTGATTTGTTTGTAGCTGAACTTTCTACAAGGAAACTTCTTCTAACTGGTCTCTGTACAGGGTGAATTGTTTGTAGCTGAACTGTCTACAAGGTAACTTCTTCTAGCTGATCTCTCTACAGGGTGATTTGTTTGTAGCTGAATTCTGTACAGTTGATATGTTTGCAGCTGAGCTCTTTACAGATTGGTTTCTTTGTAGCTGAACTGTCTACAAGGTAACTTCTTCTAGCTGATCTTTCTACTGGGTGATTTGTTTGTAACTGAACACTCTACATGATGGTTTCTTTGTTGCTGAACTCTCTACAAGGTGAATTCTTCTAGCTGATCTCTCTACAGGGTAATTTTTTTGAAGTCTGTACAAGGTGCTTTTTTGTAGGTGATCTCACTGCAGGTTGATTTGTTTGTAGCTGAACTCACTAAAGGGTGATTTGCTTGTAGCTGAACCCCTTACATTGTGTCTAGTTTCTAGCTACTACCTGCTCTCTCTACAGGGTGATTTGTTTGTAGCCGATCTCTCTACAAAGTGATTTGTTTGTAGCTGATCTCTCTGCAGGTTGATTTGTTTGTAGCTGAACTCTCTACAGGGTGATTTGTTTGTAGCCGATCTCTCTACAGGATAATTTGTTTGTAGCTGAACTCTCTATAAGGTGATTTGTTTGTAGCTGAACTCTCTACAGGGTGATTTGTTTGTAGTTGACCTCTCTTCAGGGTGATTTGTTTCTAGCTGATCGCTCTACAGAGTGATTTGCTTGTAGTTGAACTCCTTACATTGTGTCTAGTTTCTATCTGATCTCTCTGCAGAGTGATTTGTTTGTAGCTGATCTCTCTACAAGTTGATTTGTGTGTAGCTAATCTCTCTGCAGGTTGATGTGTTTGTAGCCGATCTCTCTACAGGGTGATTTGTTTGTAGCTGAACTCCCTATAAGGTGATTTGTTTGTAGCTGATCTCTCTGCAGGTTGATTTGTTTTAGCTGAACTCTCTACAGGGTGATTTGCTTATAGCTGAACTCCTTACATTGTGACTAGTTTCTAGCTGATGTCTCTACAGGGTGATTGTTTTTGTAGCTGAACTCTCTACAGGGTGATTTGTTAGTAGCTTATCTCTCTACAGGTTGATTTGTTTGTAGCTGAACTCTCTATAAGGTGATTTGTTTGTAGCTGATCTCTCTGCAGGTTGATTTGTTTTAGCTGAACTCTCTACAGGGTGATTTGCTTGTAGCTGAACTCCTTACATTGTGACTAGTTTCTAGCTGATGTCTCTACAGGGTGATTGTTTTTGTAGCTGAACTCTCTACAGGGTGATTTGTTAGTAGCTTATCTCTCTACAGGTTGATTTGTTTGTAGCTGAACTCTCTATAAGGTGATTTGTTTGTAGCTGATCTCTCTGCAAGTTGATTTGTTTTAGCTGAACTCCTTACATTGTGACTAGTTTCTAGCTGATGTCTCTACAGGGTGATTTTTTGTAGCTGAACTCTCTATAAGATGATTTGTTTGTAGCTGATCTCTCTGCAAGTTGATTTGTTTTAGCTGAACTCCTTACATTGTGACTAGTTTCTAGCTGATGTCTCTACAGGGTGATTTTTTGTAGCTGAACTCTCTATATGGTGATTTGTTTGTAGCTGATCTCTCTACAGGTTGATTTGTTTGTAGCTGATCTCTATGTAGGTTGATGTGTTTGTAGCCGATCTCTCTACAGGGTAATTTGTTTGTAGCTGAACTCTCTATAAGGTGATTTGTTTGTAGCTGATCTCTCTGCAGGTTGATTTGTTTTAACTGAACTCCTTACATTGTGTCTAGTTTCTAGCTGATGTCTCTACAGGGTGATTTTTTGTAGCTGAACTCTCTATAAGGTGATCTGTTTGTAGCTGATCTCTCTACAGGTTGATTTGTTTGTAGCTGAACTCTCTACAGGGTGATTTGTTTGTAGACGATCTCTCTACAGGGTAATTTGTTTGTAGCTGAACTCTCTATAAGGTGATTTGTTTGTAGCTGATCTCTCTGCAGGTTGATTTGTTTTAGCTGAACTCTCTACAGGGTGATTTGCTTGTAGCTGAACTCCTTATATTGTGTCTAGTTTCTAGCTGATCTCTCTACAGGGTGATTTGTTTGTAGCTGGTCTCTCTACAAGGTGATTTGTTTGTAGCTGATCTCTCTACAGGTTGATTTGTTTGTAGCTGAACTCTCTACAGGATGATTTGTTTGTAGCCGATCTCTCTACAGGGTAATTTGTTTGTAGCTGAACTCTCTATAAGGTGATTTGTTTGTAGTTGATCTCTCTGCAGGTTGATTTGTTTGTAGCTGATCTCTCTACAGGGTAATTTGTTTGTAGCTGAACTCTCTATAAGGTGATTTGTTTGTAGTTGATCTCTCTGCAGGTTGATTTGTTTGTAGCTGATCTCTCTACAAGTTGATTTGTTCGTTGCTGATTGCTCTAAAGGTTGATTTGTTTGTAGCTGAACTCTCTGTAAAGTGTTTTGTTTGTTGCTGATCTCTCTACAGGGTAATTTGTTTGTAGCTGAACTCTCTCCACCGTGACTTGTGTGTAGCTGAATTCTCTAGAGAGTGACTTAATTGTAGGTGAACTCTCTACAGGGTGCATGACTTGTTTATAGCTGAACTCTCTTCAGTGTGACTTGTAATGTTCTGAATCTCTACAGTGATATATTTGTAGCTTAACTCTCCACAGGGTGACTTGCTTCTTGCTGAACTGTCTATAAGATTAACTGTTTGCAGCTGAATTCCCTACAGAATAACTTGCAATGTAATAGAATTCTATAATGAAGTAAATAAATTAGCTGAATGCTCTATTAGGGTGACTGTTCTATTAGAGTATCTCGATCTCGCATTTGCTACACGGAGTTCACTTTCGAATCATAACTCAGTGGTTTGTAATCCAATTCTTCTATACTACTGCAAGGACTTTCTATGAAGATTATTCCAGCTATACACCGATTTTCACGTCATTGCTCTAAGCGGTTTGCTTAGTAGGCGTGAAAACTAATACTTTTTTATTCATAAAAATCGATCGCGTAATTGTGACACAGGTTGGGTTTTGTGTCATATCTCCATGGTCTTTATCTCGATTCCTTTCAAACCACCAAAAGGCACTCCTACGATGGTTACTCCATCTACATAGCAATTTTCAACTCATTCTATGAAGCGGTTTACCCTGTAGGCGTGACAACAAATCGATCTTGTTTTACGCGAATAATCGGTCATAACTCCTGAACCATTCATTGGATTTGCACCAAATTTGATGCTAGGATTCGCCGTTGGATTCCCTTTCTGTGTGCCAAATTTCAAGGCGATTGGAGTACGCGTTTGCGTTTTATAGCAATTTTTGCAAGTATGCAAAAACACGAAGAAGAAAAAAAAAACGAAGAAAAATAATCGAAAGTTTGGCAGCTCATATCTCGGAAATGGCTTAATCGATTTTCTTCACATTTGGAATGTAGACTCCCCTGGCTGGCCGGCAAGTTGGTAACAAATTGGGTTTCAATCGGATAAGGAATCACCGAGATGCAAAGGTGTGAAAATGACGTTTTCTTTCTTCCTGTCAATATACTCACGGTGTGGCGCGCCGGCTTCTTGGGCCGCACGACACACTACCGTGTATCTTGATATACAGTGTATACAACCTACAATTATGAGTATTCTCAGATCTTGTCCATGAAGAATTGTACAGTAGTTGTAGACAATCAATTCCATCACCACAGTTATAATTATTTGTTGCTATGAAACTATAGCAATACTCTGACTAACAATAACACAATTGCTCTCCATGTTACCTTATATGCATGTAGCATTTTCTGTGTATCAATCCTTACGGATTGATGATTTTACATGATAATACATATGTATTTATAGTCAAAGCTCCAACCTTAGTGACACAGCTATCCTCACAAGCAGTTGACCTCACTGAACCCATCACATTTGTGTGTTCTGCTACTGGTTATAATGTGAAGTACCAGTGGACAATTGGATCAGGATCATTTCCTAGTAAAGTGACTGGTATAAACACCAATACCCTGGTGATCCCAGATGTGAGGTCATCTGATGATAACACCTACACTTGTACTATTAGTAATGATGGAGGTAGTGTCACATCAAATCCAGCTAAACTAACAGTTACTGGTATGACTATTAAGTGTTACATTTTAACTACAGTATGTGATGATAAACACTTTGGTATACAGGTCTACCAGAGGTGACTGTGTGTCCACTCAGTCAAAGTGTAGAGGTTACACAACCTGTCAAGTTCACTACCACAGTGAGTGGTATAGGGAAAGAGAACTTCAGTTACCAGTGGATACATAATGGAACAGATATTCATGGAGAGACTAGTAATACTCTATCTGTTGATAAAGTAACAAAGGTCCTTGGTGGAAGCTATGAATGTGTAGTCATGAATGAGTATGGAGATCATACAATATCTGCAGCTTCTGAATTAAGTCAGTTGAACAATGTCTTGTATTTTTAAACCATACGTATGTGTACTTATGTTAGGTACAAAACCTGCAATTACTGTTCATCCACATAGTCATGCAGTCACTTTAGCATCTGATACTGAATGCTTGCAACTAACATGTCAAGCAGTAGGAGGATCATCGTATAATTGGGAGAGGCAGGATGGTAGTATTCCATCTGGTGCTATTGGAGTGTACTCCAACATTCTCACAATTGTAAACCTAACACCAGAAGATGTTGGGAACTATCGATGTGTAGTGAGTGACAGGAGTTTTTCTAACTATGCAACAGTTCACGGTTAGTCTTACAGTCATGGTTTAAATACACATCAGCTACAGTTTAAGTGACCAGACCTGCAAATATAGGGCATGTGGGCACATAAAACGTGTGTTGTAAATTTTTATTTTGTTGTGCTACTGTGTGATCATGCAATTTTCATCAATTATTACACTTTAAATTGGCTTTGTAATGATAGTTGATATGCTATCCCACTACTGAGATATAACCCATCATGTGATGGGTTGTAATTTTGTGCCTATTTTTGCAAGCCTGGTCACAGTATGTCACTGTATGTTGTTGGAAAATGATCCAAATCACACATTAGAAGTTGTGAGATAAACGGTTTTAAAGAATTCTTCAAGTCAGCATAACTCGCCATGAAATTTACACAAAGATGCATCAATCTATTATCTTTCAGATCACTTCCAGTACTTGTAGCTGTTCATAGAGTTTCCTGCCAAATAAGAAACACCACCTTCACAATGGATAGCAAACCCATCGCTACTGCTGAGTGTGTTAAAGATCTCGGAGTACTAGTGGCACAGGATCTATCCTGGGATAGTCAGTATAAATTAATATCAGGTAAAGCATACAAGATGTTGGATTTCATAAGAAGAAGCTTCTCAGTTAGTTGCCCAATTTCAGCTAGAAGAAAGTTATACATCAGTTTTGTGAGATCTCAGCTCCTATACTGTTCCCAAATTTGGAGGCCCTCATTAATCAAACACATAAACATTCTTGGAAGAATACAGAGGAGAGCAACTAAATTTATTTTTAATGACTTTCATTCAACATATAAGTCTCGCTTGGTGACCCTAAAGATGCTACCTTTAATGTATATAATTATCTAATCCAAAACAGCCAAGCTGTAAAAAAAGAGTGCGGCCCTGAGAAAGGCTATGGTGAAAAAAGATGTGAAATCCAAGGTGGCGGCCAAGAAATGGCTGTGATGGTAGGTTAATGGTAAAAATTTTAACAACGACAATTCAAGTGAATTTTGTGCCAAGACCAAGCGGCACCAAATTCACTGAATTGTTGTTATTAAAATTTTTACCATTAACCTACCATCACAGCCATTTCTTGGCCGCCACCTTGGATTTCACATCTTTTTTCACCATAGCCTTTCTCAGGGCCGCACTCTTTTTTTACAGCTTGGCTGTTTTGGATTAGATTTCACTTCTTTTTGTATTTGTATACCCCAAAGCCGGCCTATGGCCGGCTTTAGGGCTTTTTAACCTGTCATTTTTTTCTTTACTACAGGAAGAAGAAAAGATGAAGCAGGGTGATTTCTTTGTAGCTGACCTCTCTGCAAGGTGATCCTTCTAGCTGATCCCTCTACTGGATGACTTGTTTGTAGCTGAACTCTCTCCAGGGTGATTTGTTTGTAGCTGAACTCTCTACAAGGTAACTTCTTCTAGCTGATCTTTCTACAGGGTGATTTGTTTGTAGCTGAATTCTCTACAGGGCGATTTGTTTGCAGCTAAACTGCTGAACTCTCTACAATGTAACTTCTTCTAGCTAAACTCTCTACGGGTGGCTTGTTTCTAGCTGATCTCTCTACAGGGTGACTTGTTTGTAGCTTAACTCTCTACAAGGTGATTTATTTGTAGCTGAACTCTCTACAAGGTAACTTCTTCTAGCTGATCTTTCTACAGGATGACTTGTTTCTAGCTGATCTCTCTACAAAGTGACTTGTTTGTAGCTGAACTCTCTATATGGTAGTTTCTTTGTAGCTGAACTCTCTACAATGTAACTTCTTCTAGCTGAACTCTCTACAGGATGACTTGTTTCTAGCTGATCTCTCTACAAAGTGACTTGTTTGTAGCTGAACTCTCTCCAGGGTGATTTGTTTGTAACTGAACTCTCTACAAGGTAACTTCTTCTAGCTGATCTTTCTACAGGGTGATTTGTTTGTAGCTGAACTCTCTCCAGGGTGATTTGTTTGTAGCTGAACTCTCTACAAGGTAACTTCTTCTAGCTGATCTTTCTACAGGGTGATTTGTTTGTAGCTGAATTCTCTACAGGGCAATTTGTTTGCAGCTGAACTCTCTACATGGTAGTTTCTTTGTAGCCGAACTCTCTACAGTGTAACTTATTCTAGCTGAACTCTCTACGGGTGGCTGGTTTCTAGTTGATCTCTCTACAGGGTGACTTGTTTCTAGCTGAACTCTCTACAGGGTGATTTGTTTGTAGCTGAACTCTCTACAAGGTAACTTCTTCTAGCTGATCTTTTTACAGGGTAATTTGTTTGTAGCTGAATTCTCTACAAGGCGATTTGTTTGCAGCTGAACTCTCTACATGGTAGTTTCTTTGTAGCTGAACTCTCTACAATGTAACTTCTTCTAGCTGAACTCTCTACATGGTGACTTGTTTGTAGCTGAACTCTCTACAGGGTGATTTGTTTGTAGCTGAACTCTCTACAAGGTAACTTCTTCTAGCTGACCTTTCTACAGGGTGATTTGTTTGTAGCTGAATTCTCTATAGGGCGATTTGTTTGCAGCTGAACTCTCTACGTGGTAGCTTCTTTGTAGCTGAACTCTCTACAATGTAACTTCTTCTAGCTGAACTCTCTACGGGTGGCTTGTTTCTAGCTGATCTCTCTACAGGGTGACTTGTTTCTAGCTGAACTCTCTACAGGGTGATTTGTTTGTAGCTGAACTCTCTACAAGGTAACTTCTTCTAGCTGACCTTTCTACAGGGTGATTTGTTTGTAGCTGAATTCTCTACATGGTAGTTTCTTTGTAGCTGAACTCTCTACAATGTGACTTCTTCTAGCTGAACTCTCTACAGGATGACTTGTTTCTAGCTGATCTCTCTACAGGGTGACTTGTTTGTAGCTGAACTCTCTACAGGGTGATTTTTTTGTAGCTGATCTCTCTACAAGGTAACTTCTTCTAGCTGACCTTTCTACAGGGTAATTTGTTTGTAGCTGAATTCTCTACAGGGTGATGTGTTTACAGCTGAACTCTCTATATGGTAGTTTCTTTGTAGCTGAACTCTCTACAGGGTGATTTGTTTGTAGCTGAACTCTCTACAAGGTAACTTCTTCTAGCTGATCTTATTACAGGGTAATTTATTTGTAGCTGAATTCTCTACAGGGCGATTTGTTTGCAGCTGAACTCTCTACATGGTAGTTTCTTTGTAGCTGAACTCTCTACAATGTAACTTCTTCTAGCTGAACTCTCTACATGGTGATTTGTTTGTAGCTGAACTCTCTACAAGGTAACTTCTTCTAGCTGATCTACTTTTCTACAGGGTGATTTGTTTGTAGCTGAATTCTCTACAGGGCGATTTGTTTGCAGCTGAACTCTCTATATGGTAGTTTCTTTGTAGCTGAACTCTCTACAGGGTGATTTGTTTGTAGCTGAACTCTCTACAAGGTAACTTCTTCTAGCTGATCTTTCTACAGGGTGATTTGTTTGTAGCTGAATTCTCTACAGGGCGATTTATTTGCAGCTGAACTCTCTACATGGTAGTTTCTTTGTAGCTGAACTCTGTACAACGTAACTTCTTCTAGCTGAACTCTCTACAGGATGACTTGTTTGTAGCTGAACTTTCTACAGGGTGATTTGTTTGTAGCTGAACTCTCTACAAGGTAACTTCTTCTAGCTGATCTTTCTACAGGGTGATTTGTTTGTAGTTGAATTCTCTACAGGTGATTTGTTTGCAGCTGAACTCTTTTACATGGTGGTTTCTTTGTAGCTGAACTCTCTACAAAGTGACTTCTTCTAGCTGATCTATCTACAGGATGACTTGTTTCTAACTGAACTCTCTACAGTGTGATCTGTTAATAGCGGAACTTTCTACTGGGTGATTTGTTTGCAGCTAAACTCTTTGCATGATTGTTTCTTTGTAACTGAACTCTCTACAAGGTGATTTCTTCTAGCTGATCTCTCTACAGGATGACTTGTTTCTAACTGAACTCTCTACAGTGTGATCTGTTCATAGCGGAACTTTTTACTGGGTGATTTGTTTGTAGCTAAACTCTTTGCATGATTGTTTCTTTGTAACTGAACTCTCTACAAGGTGATTTCTTCTACTGATCTCTCTACAGGATGACTTGTTTCTAACTGAACTCTCTACAGTGTGATCTGTTCATAGCGGAACTTTTTACTGGGTGATTTGTTTGTAGCTAAACTCTTTGCATGATTGTTTCTTTGTAACTGAACTCTCTACAAGGTAACTTCTTCTAGCTGATCTCTCTACAGGGCAATTTGTTTGTAGCTGAATTCTCTACAGGGTGATTTATTTGAGGTGAACTCTCTACATTATGGCTTATTTGTAGCTGAAGTCTCTATTAGGTACCTTCTTCTAGCTGATCTGACTACAGGGTGACTTGTTTGTAGCTGAATTCCCTACAGAATAACTTACAATGTAATATAACTGAGTAAATTATAAATGCAGCTGAATGCTTTATTAGGGTGACTGTTCTATTAGAGTATCTCGATCTCGCATTTGCTGCACCTAGTTGACTTTCGAATCATAACTCAGTGATTTGTAATCTGATTCTTCTGTACTACTGCAAGGACTTTCTATGATGATTATTCCAGCTACATACTGATTTTCAGCTCGTTGCTCTAAGCGGTTTGCCTGGTAGACACGAAAACTAATAGTTTTCTTATTCATAAAAATCGACCGCGTAATTTTGACACAGGTTGGGTTTCGTGTCATATCTCCGTGGTCTTTATCCCGATTCGTTTCAAACCACAAAAAGGCACTCCTACGATGGTTGCTCCATCTACATATCGATTTTCAACTGATTCCTTCAAGGCGTTTACCCTGTAGGCGTGACAGACCTTCGACCTTGTTTTACGCAAATAATCGGTCATAACTCCGTGAATGTTCATCGGATTCCTACCAAAGTTGGTACGGAGATCCGCCTTAATGAGCCCTTTAAGTGTGCCAAATTTCAGCCAAATCCGAGCACGCATTCGTGTTTTATGGCGAATTTTGCGAAGTGTGCGAAATGAAGAAGATGAAGAAGAAGAAGAAGAAGAAGAAGAAGAAGAAAAAAACGAAGAAATTAAAACGAAATTTTGTTCGCTCGTATCTCGGAAATGGCTGGAGCGATTTTCTTCAAATTTGGTATGTAGTCTACCTTACCTGGGCGGCACGTCTCCAGCAAATTTGGTTCCAATCGGATAAGGGATCACAGAGCTACATAGGTGTGAAAATTGCGTTTTCTTTCTTCCTGTTAATATACTCACGGTGTGGCGCGCCGGCTTCTTGGGCCGCACGACACACTATCGTGTGTCTTGATATGAAATCAATGACATCTTATTTTTCATCAAGTCGTACAAGTCACCAACTTCTCATTTCAATATTAATAACTATCTACAATTTAGCTTATCGAACACTAGATTTGGTTCATCTGCAAAGTTGGTTCACCACAGGTGCTCCACAAACTTAACTCATCATTTCTACTTTCACCGTATACCCCGCCTGTGGAACTCTCTACCTACAGTGAATTTAACAACTAAAATAACATCTATCAAGCACAAATTCTACATCTATATGTGGAATCACTTCATACAAGAGTTTAATGACAATGGTGTACATACCTTCCACTACCTCTGCCCCTGTAGCCAGTGTGTTAGAACGACAAAACATCCACTTTACGACAAATTACCATAACTTTACCTCCCCACTTTTCCTATAAGAAACCAATCAGTTCTGTAACTAATTAATTATCTAATTCTATCTTCTAGTGTGCTTTAAGTTTGTAGTTAATTAATTTTATGTTAGTGTAATTTAGCCTTTGGCAGTACTTGCCATTGGCTTTCAGTACCTATGTGCTATAAAACATTAATAATAATAATAATAAATCTGAACAATTGGACAAGCGAAGTAGTATCATGAGTGCTCACAAAGGGGAGGAGGGTGGGGGTGGGAAAAATATAGACTTCAAAATGGAGGCAGACCACGATTGGAGTCAAGACATGAGATTACAGGGCTGTGCTGGCTTCTTAGTGACTGATATGTAGAAAAATTAACAACAGAAAATAACATATGGCCAACATTATCAGGCCATCCACAAGTAAACCACTAATTCTTGCCAAGCCAGATCCTTCACAAGGCTAGCAAGGTCAAAACTAGTAGTAGCACCTGAGGGTAAAAACTGGTAGTACGATAGTGTAGCTATTCAGTGGTGGTGTTAGTTTGATTTTGTGATTTGGATCAGTTTTGTAATATCTGGTCACATATACTGAATCTGATGTCTGATGCTCATCAATGAGGCTAAAACATAATAATTTTAGAGTTGTGCATGATTATCATTATGTGTTAATGGTCTGTAGTTCACAACTTTCTAGTATTGTTGTGTTCTCCACCATAATGTAGGAATACTTTGATTTATATTTATTTATAAAGGCTTTACAGCACAAGTGCTGAAGGTCTGTAGGACACCTGGTCCCACAGCCTATATAATAGTTAGACACCAAGACCAAGGGAACTAAGCGATTTAGTAACCCTGATGGCCCGAGGCTGTAGCGTCCCAAGCGCAGCGAGGGCGCTACTAAGGGCCAGAGAGGGTTACTAAATCGCTTAGTTCCCGTTGGTCGCGGTGTCTAACTTATTTAGACTATGGTTTAAAGTACATACCTTTATAGCCAGAGCATTAGGGTGGGCAATGCAGAACGGCAGAACGGCTTCTTCCTGAAGTCCTTACAGCGCACACAAAAATAATTATTCTACCGGTAACCAGAGTAACGGCTAGAGCTACAGTAGATACGCCGTTTAGTCTACTATTTGTCCAGAGTTATTCGCAGAACACGGAGGAGAATTGTATCACAGTATTATCAAGTACTCCAGTGTATCTTTCGTGTTATAATTATTTTTCAAGTACAAAATTGCCTGAGGGCGGGTTACTAAATGAACATGTGTATAGGTGACTAAATGAGCATGTCAGGTGACAAAGTGATTTAGTAACCCTCTAAATGAGCTGTACCATAGTCTAATTAAAGTTGTTACAGAAAGTGTGTTTGAAAAGGTAGAGAAAAGAGAAAAAATCCATGACTGGACCTGGGCAGCCTCGAACCCACTTTAAACTATTTGATCTTCCAAATTTCTTTTATATATGTGTATGGGTGACTGTGCAGTGGTGAGTCTTCTTAACCTAGATAAACACTTGATATGGTACCTTAACTATTGTAACACATAAATTCATATCACTTCCAAAGTGCAAAATATTTTTGTGTATAATAATTATTCCAAATTAATACAATGATGGGAAGAGTTAATTATGCGATACAAAATAATTTGTAAGTACTCTACTGTATACTTGAATTTTACATCAGATTGTTTAGTTATAGTCAAAGCTCCAACCTTTTTGACACAACCATCTTCACAAAGAGTTGACCTCACACAAACTAGCATGTTAAAGTGTTCTGCTACTGGTCACAGTGTGAAGTACGAATGGACAATTGGATCAGGATCATTTCCTAGTAAAGTGACTGGTATAAACACCAATACCCTGGTGATCCCAGATGTGAGGTCATCTGATGATAACACCTACACTTGTACTATTAGTAATGATGGAGGTAGTGTCACATCAAATCCAGCTAAACTAACAGTTACTGGTATGACTATTACATGTTACATGTTAACTATGTGATGATGAACACTTTGGTATACAGGTCTACCAGAGGTGACTGTGTATCCATCCAGTCAAAGTGTAAAGGTTACACAACCTGTCAAGTTCACTACCAGAGTGAGAGGTGTAGGGAAGGGGAACTTCAGTTACCAGTGGAGACACAATGGAGAAAATATTAATGGAGAGACTAGTAATACTCTCACTATTGATAGTGTGACAAAGAATGACGTTGGGAAATACAATTGCATGATTAAGAATGAGTTTGGAGATAGCTGTATATGTCACAATGCTGTATTAACTATTGAAGGTAAACAGGACTTGTTAGCTATACTCTATATAAGTACAGGAATTTTAAAGGCATCTTTTTCACTTGTAGTCAGGTTCACTATGTCCAAAAATACACTTTCGTTTAAAGTTTATGGGGATTAGCAAACTTATACATTTTTGGAAAGCTTAGAGCATGAGGAATCTGAAAATCCATGTTTACATTTGCTAAGATTCCTGCAAGGTCAGCATTTTTTAAATTTCAAAGTGACAGCTAAAATGACAAATTTCTAATACATCAAGTTTAATTTTGACATAAAAGTTTAATAAATGAATTTAACAAATTCTCTGGTGACATTTTTACACCTCTATTCATTAGAGGTGACAGTTAACCATGAATAATTAAAAATTTTTGCAAAGGGAATAGAAGAACACCCATTATAATTTATATGCTGCAATAATTCAGGAATAATTTACAGTAACGAATATTCTGGAGTATAACTGGTGCAAAGTGTAACTGGTGCAATGTATAATTTGACTCAGTTCAAGCCTGAAAATTTAGATACTCTAATAGAGCAGTCACATAATCTAGTAAAGCAGTCAACTTTTGAGCCTATTTTTAGCTAATGTGCTTATGCATGTTTAGCATAATAATATCAAGACACACGGTAGTGTGTCGTGCGGCCCAAGAAGCTGGCGCACCACACCGTGTGTATATTTACAGGAAGAAAGTAAACGCGATTTTTACACCTTTGTAGCTCCGTGATTCTTTATCCGATTGAAACCAAATTTGCTACAGAAGTGCCGGCTCGGTAGGGGGGTCTACATTCCAAAGTTGAAGAAAACCGCTACAACCATTTCCGAGATACAAACGGCCAAAGTCTTTTTTCTTCGTTTTTCTCTTCTACTTATTATTATTATTATTATTATTATTATCAATTTTTCCAAAGATGGGTAACACAAAAGGCAATACTGCCTGTACAAGGTGATCCCCAACACAGAACATACATTCACATGTACAATTACACACAAACAAATACAAAAGGAACATGAACTACTTAATAATTACAAAATCAATAAACCTAATTACAAAAAAAGATAATGTTTTAACCTAGTCTTAAAACTTCCAGCAGTCCTTTGAGATAAAATTTCAAAAGGAATTGAGTTCCAAAGAAAAGGTGTAGTCACAAAAAATGAGTGCCGAAATGCGTTGATAGTTGACGACGCAAGATTTAATGTCAAAGCATGTGACCTCGTAGCCAATGTGTTAAAATGAAAATACGTTGAGAAATTGATGGCAGTTCTTTTATGATAAATGGAGTAGAGGGTCCAGATAGATATATAGCTTCGACGTGGATTTCTTTTCGCGCACTTTGCAAAATTCGCCATAAAACACGAATGCGTGCTCCAATCGGGCTGCAATTTGGCACACGTTAAGGACTCATTAAGGCGAATCTCAGTACCAAGTTTGGTAGGAATCCGATGAACATTCACGGAGTTATGACCGATTATTTGCGTAAAATAAGGTCGAAGATTTGTCACGCCCACAGGGTAAACCGCTCGAAGGAATGAGCTGAAAATTGCTATGTACATGGAGTAACTATCGTAGGAGTGCCTTTTTGGGGTTTGAAAGGAATCCAGTTAAAGGCCATCGAGATATGACACAAAATCCAACCTGTGTCAAAATTACTCGATCGATTTTTATGATTAAAAAACTATTAGTTTTCACGCCTACCAGGCAAACCGCTTAGAGCAGTGAGCTGAAAATCGGTGTGTAGCTGGAATAATTATCATAGCAAGTCCTTGCAGTAGTACAGAAGAATCGGATTACAAACCACTGAGTTATGATTCCAAAGCCAACTACGTGTAGCATATGCGAGATCGAGATACTCTAATAGAACAGTCACCCTAATAGAGCATTCAGCTACGTTTATAATTTACTCCATTATGGAATTATATTACATTGCAAGTTATTCTGTAGGGAGGTCAGCTGCAAACAAGTCACCCTGTAGTCAGATCAGCTAGAAGAAGGTACTTAATAGAGAGTTCAGCTACAAAGAAACCATCGTGTAGAGAGTTCAGCTGCAAACAAATCATCCTGTAGAGAATTCAGCTACAAAAAAATTGCCCTGTAGAGAGATCAGCTAGAAGAAGTTACCTTGTAGAGAGTTCAGTTACAAAGAAACCATCGTGTAGAGAGTTCAGCTGCAAACAAATCCCTCAGTAGAAAGTTCCACTATGAACAGATCACCCTGTAGAGAGTTCAGTTAGAAACAAGTCATCCTGTAGAGAGATCAGCTAGAAGAAGTCACCTTGTAGAGAGTTCAACTGCAAACAAATCACCTGTAAAGAGTTCAGCTAGAAAGAAGTCATCCTGTAGAGAGATCAGCTAGAAACAAGTCACCCTGTAGAGAGTTCAGCTAGAAGAATTACATTGTAGAGAGTTCAACTACAAAGAAACTACCATGTAGAGAGTTCAGCTGCAAACAAATCACCCTGTAGAGAATTCAGCTACAAACAAATCACCCTGTAGAAAGATCAGCTAGAAGAACTTACCTTGTAGATAGTTCAGCTACAAACAAGTCATCTGGTAGAGAGATCAGCTAGAAGGATCACCTTGTAGAGAGTTCAGCTACAAAGAAATCACCCTGCTTCATCTTTTCTTCTTCCTGTGGTAATTAAAAATCCCTAAAGCTGGCCATAGGCTGGCTTTGGGGTATACAAATACAAAAAGAAGTGAAATCTAATCCAAAACAGCCAAGCTGTAAAAAAAGAGTGCAGCATTAAAAAAGGCTATGGTGAAAAAAGATGTGAAATCCAAGGTGGCGGCCAAGAAATGGCTGTGATGGTAGGTTAATGGTAAAAATTTTAATAACAATTCAGGTGAATTTGGTGCTGCTTGGTCTTGGCACAATATTCACCTGAATTGTCGTTATTAAAATTTTTACCATTAACCTACCATCACAGCCATTTCTTGGCCGCCACCTTGGATTTCACATCTTTTTTCACCATAGCCTTTCTGAGGGCCGCACTCTTTTTTTACAGCTTGGCTGTTTTGGATTAGATTATTATTATTACTAGATAAATTTTGAAAGACTTTTCATTTTCTAAGACAGTAGTTGGAATTTGCTTAATACAGTAGTTTTAAAATAACAATTGGCAAGAACGAATTCACGCTGATCACCAAGAACAATTTTTTGCACCAGACAGACTTGCACCAACAAGTTAAAATTGATATATACGCAATCTTGAAAATTAGTATCCACTGTAAATCCAATGAAAATTTGCTTTTCAGTGACAGAATTATTGTATATCAGACATATTCAAATAATCCAAAGATTGCCATTGTCAATGAATTGATTCTTATCAAATAAACAAAGGACATTTGGCACATCTATCCAAGACATTTTTGATGACTGGCTCACAAGTAACTGCTTTAAGTATAAAGTTGGATTAAGGATCAAAAAAGTAAAGAAACAATTGAATAGCTAAACAGTAGTGAAACTACAGATTGCCTATATACTGCAGATGTACTAGTGGACATTTAATCTGCAGTGTATAGGCAACCTCTCTTGTTTCACTGCTGTTTAGCTATTCCCTTGTTTCTTTACTTTTTTGATCCTTAATCTAACTTCCTACTTATTTTTTTGTAACATAATTATGACTGGTGGACCCGTACATATGTTGCATCAAAAGGAGGACAGGCACCTGACAAGCCATATGTCTGGACGCATGCCCCAACTATCAGTTATGTAGCTAACAGGGAGGTAGCCATGACGCTTTATTTTCATCTACAGTATGTTTTGCCCATTACACAACATTGCAACCAAAAAACAGCATGAGAAGCGTCCCAACAATCAGTCATATTGCTTATGGAAATACAGCCACAGGGAAGCCGTATCACGATATAATATAGCATGAATTGACACCTTGCATTGTCAGTGAAGATAACTGAAATACAAAGGAGGATGATGGCAAGTCCATGATGCATGTATATATTGTATGTTGCCAAAATCAAGCCTGTATGTCAAGTTATGCATGCTTGGCGAGAATCATCAGTCAGTAGGTCAGCATAAAATTTTGTTGAATAGAAATTTTTTAATGCTGTAGAAACTTGTTGGAAGATTTTGGAGTTGACATTTTGGGGCTTGGCTGTGTCTAACCAATGCTGCCAAGCTGTCATGAAGGGAAATTGAGACTGGTTTTAGGGTGATATTTTGAACTGGACAAGATCAATTCTGCATGATCCCTAATATACAGTATATACTGTATGATGCATTGAAAATGACAACAGTGACACTGCTGATGATTGTTATGTATATGTACGTACATACATAGCCATGATGTCTTCATATGTAACTATACCTACTTCTCAATGTTAATAATTCACTTATTCACTTTGTTTCATGTAATAACTATCTGCCAAATAAATTGTTTTTAGGCTTCTTAGCACTTTAGAGGCCATTAAGTAATGGATTCTATATGGGTGTGAGAACATAGAAATGGTATTTGTATATGAAGAAATCAGACTGCTATTTTCAAACTGCTGATTGACTACCATGTAGGCATCTGTATACAGTAAATGCAAACATTGATTTTCACTGATCTCCATGCATTCTCCAAGCTTTATGTAGGCCCGTAAATTTTATCTTTGGCATATATAATTAACCTGACTATGTCAATGTATACCACCAACTGACAAAAGTGCCAGTCAGGATGAAATCATAGTTGCCAATTGCTAATTAACAAAATTACCTTTTAGGGGAGAATATTTTATGTAAATTCCAATCATTCTTTCAATCTCCTGAAAT